>NC_084980.1:21125329-21425329 GCF_963691925.1 Scomber scombrus
AAGATCACAGATGCCCAATTCCCCCCCCCCTCCTTCCCCAGCACCGGCACCATCAGTGATCTCTGGGAAAACCGGATACAGCCTGGCTCAGCTCGCGGCAGGAGAGGAAGAGATGCTTGTCATAGATAGCCGTCACGCTGGTAGCATTAGCTTAAGCCCCTGCAGCATAAGATAACAGAGTGGCCGTGAGGCCCAAGGCCCAGCGGCTGAGGTGGACCGTGTTAAGGCTGTATGTGCACCACCAGCTTTATGTATTCTCACCACATCGGGCTTCAACAGAAGGCCCTGCTCCTGCCTAAAACCCATGCTTGCCACTTGCAAATGGAGTGCAATGAGATGTGAAATTTCCACAGGGCGCCCTGATGCTGCCTTCCGCCCATTTCCATTTGCAGTCAGAAGGCTTGTGAGTCTGCAGCTGTATATGCATGAGTGTGTGTGTGTGTGTGTGTGTGTGTGTGTGTGTGTGTGTGTGTGTGTGTGTGTGTGTGTGTGTGTGTGTGTGTGTGTGTGTGTGTGTGTGTGTGTTTGTGAAAGTGAGAGAGGTGGAAAGTGTACATCTGTGTGCCTGTTTGTGTGTGTATGTCAACAGATGCTGGCTGTCTGAACATTAGAATACAGACAGGCTACTTTTTTTTTCTGTGCCTGATGGACAAAGCTACGGTCGACTGAGCTGAGCCAGTCTGAGCTGTGCCTTTTCTGTTCTGTGCTATGCTAGGCTCAGCTAGGCCTGGCCTGGGCAGCGCAGGTGCTGCAGAACTGGTCTAATTACCCAGTGTTGTGCCACCCAGCTGATGAGCTAATTACAGCATCCGCCTGTTTTCCTCTCAATCTGGAAAGCCAGTAAACACAATGTGTTGTTAGCACACAGACACACATACACACGGCATCAAAATCCACACATTTAAATATTTGCTACACACAAACACACACGCACATGTACACCTATCCAGCAGCAAACAAACCCAACCTAGCCCACTCCAGGAAAATGATGGCGTTTCTTCAAACACATTAAACTCCAGTTAGCAAACTAATGGGGGTAACGCCCCAGTACCTACTGTCTCTGGAATAGCTGGTCCTCAGAACCATTTTTGAGAACCATTATCTATGCCAGTGACCTCATCAAGTGTGCAACACAGTGAAAATGCATTTCCCTCAGCCCTGTTTTCTAACCATTTAGAGCAAACATTGATGTCATTCTTAATCATCCTGTCAGTGCCACTTGCAGTTAGCTTTAGGAATTGATGGCTAGGTGCAGAGAGCGTGTATTAAGCATGTAGGCGGCCTCAGCATGATGTTGTTAAACCACCACTGTCTGTTTCTGTCACCTCAGGAAACGGGCATCACCTCTACCTAAGGATGAGCACTCAGGTGGGGTGAAAGACTCCCTGCTGGCTAACTCGTCCGACCCTGTGGAGATGAGAAGACTCAACTACCAAACCCCAGGTAATGAAAAAATGTTCTACCAATTACACATGTAGCAGTATGGTAAAGTTTGCTCTGCTTTCCCTCAGCAACTGCCCTTAAAGTTAACCTCTGCTTGCACCCATGGACCCGCTAAGTGGTAAAATAAGGAAGGTTTGTTGTATTAAACCTCCACATGTGAATGTTGCTGGAAAACAGTATGTGCTCAGTCAATATTTCCCACCATAAAGAGGGTTAAAAAGTATATTCTATCTCTGTGACTGAAGATTTGGAGGGGCTTCACTCCAAAATGAAAATCCTCTCTGAAATTCATCAGTCAGTAATTCAAAAAAAGAAGATAATCCTATCCTTCAACACTGAAAGAAAATATCTAAACAGGGCTCATACTTTTAATAGTGTTCCTTAATATCTGTTATTTTCAAGCATTTTTTTCTTCGATCGATTGATATTGCATCTTGAAATGATTTTATTTTTTCATCCTAACTCTAAACAGACTTTCCAGAAGCAATCGGCTTCTGCAAAGAGCGCCTGCCTTCTTATTTCTTTTGATGGATTTCTTGATTTATTAGTGTTTTTGTAGCAGAGGTTGCTGTATGAAATGCACGTGTCCTGCTTATATTGTAATTTATCCTCAGGCTGTAGATTTGACCAGTTTTCAAAAATAGAACATTTGTTCAGTAAGAGAAAGTAAACAAATGTTGTTCGTCATCATACCCAGCTGTGGACGCTGTGAGTGGAGTCAGGTCGAGTGAATTCAGATTCCATCCACGCACAGTGGTGAGGTGGGGTGGATTGGAGGGGGAGGGGGTGAGTTGTGTCAGGGTGCCCGCCTCAGCATCAGCCTTCTGCCTTTCTCTTCCTGATCTCCTCGCTCCTCCTCCCTCCGTGAGCTCCTTTCATTCCCCCCAGCTGGTAATGAGTCCTGCTGCCTCTGATGTCAAGGTGAGCCAGGCGGAGGGAACAATGGAGCTGAGAGAAAATGTCAACCCTGGTGTACACGCCTGTGTGCGTGTTTCTGTGGGTTCGCCATGTGTGTGTATGTGTGTGTCCCCTCTCACGGGTTATTAAAGATCCCATTCGCCGTACATACACACACACACATGCACACACAGCCCCTTTGAACCCCTGCAGAGGAATTAAGCAGTGCTGCCGCTTTAAAAGAGCCCTGTTCTCCCATCCTCCCACTCCACCTCTTTTCTCTTTTGTCTTCCATTTCCCCCTGTAGGATAATCTCTCTCTGTCTCTCCCTCCACCTCTCTCTCTCTCTATATGTCAACATTTATATCTTTCTTTCACTCCCTTTCCACCTCGCTGTTTCGCTTCAAGAGCAGTGATTATCAAAAATCACCAAGGCTGCGTCTAACTCGTGTAAAGGTGTGAGACTCCAAGGCTGAACTGAGTGAATACTGAACAGCCCATTCCCCTGTCCTTCCGCTCTTTCTCTCTTTGATTCACCCACAGCAGGTGAACATTCTCACCCTGATTTTAATTGTTGTTAGAGGTCCAGATGATTGCCGCTCATGTCTCCAGCATGTTGGTTTGTTAAACAGATCAGCTGATCAGCTGTACACCTGGCACACCTGTGATTCTATGAATAGCTGCCCTGGTGTATCCTTTGCAGACCTGGTTCAGACAGTATTGGCAAATACTTTACTGTCACACTATTTTAAATAGGAAATCTGGTTCTGGGTCTTAGTTTTGGGAGTTATTTCTTTCAGTAATGATAGGTTAATTGCTGATATCTGGGAATACAGTGACAGCGCGGGCCAATGGAGCAAAGAACACAAGCAAACAAAGTCAAATAGTAAAATATTCACCCAAACTGTCAGTTGTAAAGATCCATCAAGTTTCACACACCAACTTCATTGTAACTTTTATTTTACCTCCAAATAAACTGGTTTAGATCATCTGTCTCATCATCATCAGAAATCTCGTATTTTTGGCCCAGTATGTTCCCAGATTCCAGTAATTTCCTTGATGGTTATAATGTTATACTAACTGATAGAAATCATGGCAAAAACTTGGAAAATAAGACCCAATCTGTAACAGACTGGGATTGTCCTCAAGATAAAACAAAGTGCCTGTTATGCAGTAGTGCAATTTACACTGAACAACCACAGGGGAGTATTTTAAAGTCCAGCTTTGTATGCACTTCTGTTTAACAGCCTAAACTGCACTTCTTGAGTTGTCCTTTTAGGGCAAACACCACCCCGCTGTGCACTCCAACTAGCTTGAAAGGTTATTTGCAGATACTGTTTGGCCCTCGTCTGATCCTGAGCCATCTCCATTGATTGAGTGTTCTTCTTCCTTCCTCCTTGACTCTCCTCTCTCCACAGGTCCCAGCTCTCATCGCTGCCCCAACACTCCAAGTTAGTCTGATCTCTCACCTACTGTGTATTTCCCACACATGCAATCTTTCTCTCTCACTCGCTCCTGATCCCATTCCCTTGTTGCAATCCTGACAGACATCGCAAGCCCACAACTTTGTAGCATCTGGCACTCCAAGGATGCAGCAGTGTCCTTTAACACCTTTTTGGTGTGGAAGCAAACGGACTAGACGGCTTCATGGATAGTTTAGCATAGCGGACAGTTACACTTGCTGTACATTAGCCTTGCTATCTATGTCTTCACTCTCCATTTAACCAACAACATGGCTGTAAAAGACCTGGCTGAACACACACAAACACATACATACTGATGCTTATGTGTTCATAGGACCCCTGTGTGATAGTATTAAATTGGTGTAATTGGTCAGGTCTCATCTTGTGCAGTGGCCATAGTTACCAGCCATTAGCCATTAGCCATTAGCGTTACAGCAATGATGGGGCTGCAGCAGTCGCTCATCTGAAAGCATGACCCCATGACCTTACAGATGAGCTCAGTCAAAGGCACTAATGTTAATGTGTACCTTTTTTTTAATGTGTCTTTCTGATTTCTGTGTGACTTTAAGGCTATATGTAAGGTTAATGATGCTGCGTGTATAACTTGAGAGCGTCCTCATGCATCGTATACAGTTAACTTTTAACACATAGGCGAGTTTCCAGCAATCCGTTTAAGTGCAGAGCCTTGCCAAGTTCAGAGGCACAGGGGGAATTTGTGTCGGTAGATTAGCAATAAATCATCCAATAACCCGGCGATGAGAAATCTAGAGAGCGGCAGGGGGGTTGTTTGAAATTAATCCAGCCCAAGCGCTCCAGGCTGGGCCGAAAGATAGTCTATTGTAAGGAAAGAGATTTTCAAAGAAATGAGTTTTGGCTGGTGACCAGTCAGTTTTTTTTTCCTCTCTGGGAAGTGACAGTGTGACTGATTTGTAGAGACTTGTGGGTTCTTGCTCTGATCCCACCTCTGCCACCAATTGAGCATTGTGGAGTCAGAGAGATGTCTGCCTCCTGCTTCCTTCCAGAAGCATGCTCACCCAGTCACTCATGTGCATCGCCGTGCCAGCCCCACCTCTGTCCTCCTCACTTAGCATGACGATATCACCAAATGTCACCAGCCTGTTTCAACTTGTGCACTTTTTCTACTCCCCTCTCTTCTTCTCCACTCTTCCCCCCTCTTCATGCATTGTTGAACAAAGTGCACTCTCCTCACCGTTACACAGCCACCTCATGGTCCCACCGGCAGCCTCACTCACCCTGTGGTCCAACCAGTGTTTGTGTAAGTCGATGTGCATGTCTGATGTAGGAACACCCAGGTCTCACTCTTTTCTTTGTATTTCCTCCTCTTCCTCTCCCAGGAATGAGGGAGCACCCGCCCATTCCTGTCATTGACCTGGCTGACCACATAGAGCGACTGAAAGCCAATGACGGCCTCCGCTTTTCCCAAGAGTATGAGGTAAGAGCCGTGCACTAATGCTGTATCAGTGTTCCCCTCTCTTTCAAGCATATAAATGTGTTTCTTTGTTATCGTGTCTGGAAGGAAGTTTGGTGTGCACGCCTCTTTGATCCCATATGCATGTATTCTAATGGATTATGGAAGACGTCGTTCACAGACATTCTTCAGTCATTTTTACAACTCTATTACCAATCCCACCAGGAAACCAACACTTACATTAAATGCTATGAGATGCTTTTTCACAAAACTAGCAGGTGGCGAGTTGCTTAAGCTATCTGTGTGCGTCTTGATGTTTCCCTGAAGAATGTTGTTTTGCCTGCGGTCTCTCCGATGCAACTCAGTGAGGGATTATCTCCTGTCGGTGTTCTTTCTCAAAAAAAAAAAGAAAAGAAAAAAAATTTGCATTTAAAGTGGCACATAGTTGGTTTGGAGACTGAGCAAGACCAGATGAAGAGGAGAGGCACCCTTGAATACAAAAAAACGTTCTGTCTTTTATTTATTTGTTCTGATTGTTCGATCCATTTTGTCTAACCAGCTCTAGTTCTCACATTGATAGATCGTTGGAATGATTGTAGATCTTCTTTTTGTTTGTCCTCCATCTTTCTGTTTGTCTCTGATCACCATATGTTGCCATGGCGGTGATCTCATGACCTTTTACCAAGCATCAATGAGGCCAAAACTTTATCCAGTATTTAATAACTGCTCTATGTAAATGACAATCTGTGAAAATATCCATTTGATAGGCTTATATAACTGTTATATTATCAACCCAGTACCATTATGAAAAATAAGCATTTAGAACCATATGTGGTGCTTACATTAAAGTGCGTTGTTTGTGTATTTTGTCTAATATGATTAAGGCCATATTTACTCAGATTTTATGATTAGGGTATTTTTTATTTTGTTTAATACAGCAGCCCTGCAATAAATCCTACTTTTCATGGAGGTTATCACGTTCTGTTTAAACTATCTTCATTTTGGAGGGTAAAGTTTGTGGTGCTGTAGAGTTTTATTGCATTATGCTGAGAGATGAAGTCTCGTAGAAAATCTGTAATAACATCCATATACATATTATGTTTGTATGCAAAGTTGTGCATTTTTATAACACAAGGAATATGATTCTAATGGATTTGTATATGTTTCACTGTGAAATTAACAGCTAACTGGGGAGATAATTAGGCCTTGGTAAAAGTCTGCACTCAATTAAGTGCTTTCTTGTGTTGCTCAGAGCCTCTCCAACACATCGCCCTCCCGGCCTGTTGAGTTAGTGTAAACGAATCAAGCCAGAGAAGGGGCTTGTATGACTGTAGGCAACCAGCCCAGCCCCATTCCCTACCCACTCCAGTCATTCCAAGCCAGGGAAGACCCCCTCCATGGCCCGGCAGATGGTCGTCCGTCTCTGTGCCATCCGAGGCACTGTGGCAGAGCTCATGGCGCTTTGTCACAGTCACGTTCGCCGGCTGCTCCCGTTGTGCCTTACCCTAAGGCACAGAGTTTGCAGAGGCCCTCTCCACTTCCTCTCCCTGATGTTTTAGGCAGCCTGACACTTCCTTTACCACCAACGCCAGTCCACATCACACTAAGCAATGAGCACACTGGATAATGAGCTGTATTTGTCAATCAGGCATGCTGCAGCTCCCACTGACAGTCTTTTTTATCACAGGGAACAATATCACGCTGCAGTCGTCATAGCACTATCATTAAGTTCATTTGAAAGCATTTCATTTGTCAGCGAGAATACCTTGGGTGCTTCTCACCTCTTTCTAGCATCTCTACCTAACTTGTTTGCTAGTTGTCAGTCTAATGTGCCTGCTGTGTTCACTGAGCACTCAAATGGATATGACATGTTTTGACTGCAAATGAAATCTTTCTCTTCATACTGGCAGGCACAGACAGAGAAATTAGCAGTGCTGAGCTCATCAGCAGCAATAGGCCTATACCCACATGACTGAAGAGCAATTTGGAACTTCAGCAGAAGATTTCTTGCATATGAGCACTTCACATTTTTCTTATCTTGTTCAAAACAATATGTATATACATGGCTTTCCTCTTGAGGCAAACTTTGTGTATAAAAAACATTGTGTGTACATTGTATGCCCCGTTTTTACCAAGATAGGTGCCACTTTACTCAAAAGGGCAACATAGTGAGAGCTTGAGAGCAATCGATAGCTGTGATTTATAAATAGAGAAAGTGTCTTTATTCTTCTAATGGGGTAAAGTTAGCACACTTTTGAAAATGCAGTTTTTCCCATCACTTGATCGTAATCCCCACTCTCTGCAGGCCTCACCCTGCACCTTTTATATTATCCGTTATCCAATCATTATTGTTGTATTTGAGCTGTCAAGTTTTGACACAAAACAACCTCTAATAATTAAATGAGTGCTACAGCCAAGTTAAGTGAGTGAAGGAATTTCCAAGGTGTCATTCTGTCTCCTGCTGGATTTGTGAGGCGAAAGGTCTGGGGAATTAGTGGACATGGTTCCAATGTGAGCTGCAAGGGATCGATACAGAATAACAAGAGACTCTGTGACATTATCGACCCAAGGGATAGGAGGCCGTCACATATCTCACCAGATCAATATGTATGCAGTCTACTGTCGTCTTAGCCCAAGAGACAAATGACGTAAGTAGAAAAGGGTTCAAAACTGAGAAAAGCTGAAAGGGAGAGGGCTGAAACAAAAATAGCAGAAAGGAAAAGGCAACAGAAATAGAAGATGAGAACAGAAGGACAAGCAGAGAATGAGAGGAATCATTGTCATGCATGTGACTTCTCAAAATCAGGTAATTCGATGTAGCCACTCTAAACGACGGGAGTGAGTGTTTGTGGTTGCCTGCAGGTTTCATCTTCTTGGCCAAAATGAAAATTCTCATCAATGTGTCCAATAGGGTTTCGAAATTGGAGGAATGCACTGGCTGTCTTGGCTCAATCTATGGCAGATTGCTTTTTTTGGTGACAGGAGAGCTGGGGGGTCAGTTTAAATCACCAAAATAAATGACCTTACATCACAGCTTCATTAGAATTCAAGGCATCAAATGTCACGCAAATTATTAACATGTTAATGCATCATTAGTAGTTGCAGCGTAGGCAGCAACGCTTTGTTAGCTGATAACAGTAGTTTGGGTCTGCACACAGTACCACACAGTATTAAACCACTTACCTGTATTGTTCTGCTGTGGCTTTTTAAGAGACACAACGTGGGTATATGTTCCATTTAAAGGCTGTTTAATCAAATGGTGTACTGCAGTTGAATGGCAACCGCAGACAGTAGGGTCGTTTTACCATCTGTCTGGCAGTATTTTATACAAGTAAAAAACTCAAGAGCCTCCTTTTGTGCTAATGTTTTCTTTCCTTTCTTTTGTCTGTGTCTCTCCATCCTCTCTCTCATCTTCTATCTCTCTCTCTCTCTCTCCCTCTCCATTTTCCTTACATTTCTCTCTCCTCTGTCTCTCTTTCTATTTTCCTCCTTGACTTCTCTCACAGTCCATTGATCCAGGCCAGCAGTTTACCTGGGAGAACTCCAACATGGAAGTCAACAAGCCAAAGAATCGCTATGCAAACGTCATCGCCTACGACCACTCCAGAGTAGTCCTTACCTCTGTTGATGGTAAGGGCTCATGTAAGCACTTAACCCCTCAGATACCTTTTGACTAAGACTGCTATTGATTGAGCCCTCTTTCAATTGTACCAAGGACATTTTCTGTGCCTGTAGCTGCTGCTTTAGAAATCTTCAGCTCAAGCCACAAAGCTTTTTTGCTTTCGTATAGTATATAGTGTGAATCATTACATATAGATTAGATAGTACCCTATGTTATAAGTGATGGACAGAATTAGATGATCTTGGTACAATGTGTGTTTATCTGCTTCATAAATCCAGAAACACAGCGAATCACATTTTTTAATTAAAAATACTCTAACATTTGAATCTGAGCAATTTGATAAGATCAAACAAACATACTGTGAAGTACATGAGTAATATTTTCACTGCCTCACTCTCTTTCAGCCGTTCCTGGCAGTGACTACATCAACGCCAACTACATCGATGGTTACAGGAAGCAGAATGCCTACATCGCCACACAGGGGCCTCTGCCGGAGACATTGAGCGACTTCTGGAGGATGGTATGGGAGCAAAGATCCAGCACCATCGTCATGATGACCAGACTGGAGGAGAAGTCACGGGTAAGAAGAGAGACTATGATTTAGTTTGAAACATTGATGAAAAAGGCAAAAAAAAACACTGACTTCGTTGTCAGTAAATCCAATCCAACTTTATTGCTAAGCACTTTAAAACAACCAAAGTTGACCAAAGTTCTGTACAGAAGTAAATGCCACATATTGTATTGATTTATAGGCATGTGCTATATGCACACAAGAACAGCATTGCTATTAATCATCCAGCTGTGAATAATAATTAATACATATAAATATTGATTATTTCATAATATATTAGGGTTAAACTAGTATGGAAAAAAAACAGGAACATATTTATTTGTCATCAAAACATATTTGCATGCAGACATTATGGCAGAAGATGAGGATTAGGAGCTGGTGTCATTTTTCCACATGATACCACACCCCTTACACCACCATCAGGTGACCAAACCAAGCAACAGATGGCTGCTGGGATGGAGGAGAGCAGCAATACTGTGAGGAAAACAAATGCCCGTCATGTAAAAGTAGTGATCATCAGAATTGACAATTCAAAGACAGTTCAGTTTTCAGTTTTGGAAATTGAAATGTATCGGAGTTTCCTGACATATATATGTATATATTTATGTAGCTTGACATTTGGGAAGTAACGTTACACCAAGCAAAGCCTGAAGGCACATAGACGCCCGGTCCTACTTTAAAGCAGGATTTGTCAGCTTGATCAAAGGCACAAGGACTTCAAAGGATATTTTGGTTGTTTGTGGACAGTATCGCTTCTTGTTGCTTCTCCTCTCCTGAGTCCTTGGCAATCTCTAAAAACTTCTGCCTGAATTCTTTATAAATCTGTTTGTGCAGACAATTGCATAACAGTGTTTTACCATTACCCATTTCCCCTGCTGTTGTTTGTTTGTTTGCCACTTATGGTGGCGTTACCATGGCAACTTTGCATATGATGATAACACATCTGTACTCTTATTATACTTTTATTTTTGCACCGCCATGCCAAGGTTTCATAGATGAGTGTTTTCACATTCTGAGTCTCACTCTGGGAAGTCACAGCACCATAATGAAGACTCTGAAGTTGGAGTTAAGAGGATTGTCACCCAAAAGTGTTTTGCTCCTAAAAATACATTGAGGCTAATAAAGGGGAAAAAACAGATCACATGGGCAACTTGAGATCCAAAATTGGGGTGGGTTTATTTAATTACCTTCACAAAATCAGGCTTATAAATTCCTGGGGGAAAATAAATCAACATGGAGCCCTGCCAGTTTGTGGTGCTTTATTAGTGTGTGGGTCTGCGATGCCCTAATGAGAGAGTCCCCAAACTAAGAAGTGGAAGTAACAGAGTGTAATGAAAGTGTTCATTTCCAAAACCCTAGCCATGGATATTTTTCAGAGATGAAAAAAAAAATCATTACCTGAAGTTGAGTTCATGATTCATTACCTACAATGAGAGTCTGTAAAAGAGCAGTCATTTAAAATAACCATCTTTCAAAACATAACATCATCTGTTTTAATTTTGAGCTATCAATGCAACCAGTCACCAGCAGGGAAAACATTTTCTGCCCACAAAAATCTTCAGTATGACGTCATTAAATGGTGTGTGTCAGTTTCGCAGTAGCAGTTTGATTTCCAAACCAGGAGAGGATGACTAACTCCAGTGTGAACTTCCACAACGGCACGTAGACGTGTTATCTGCATTGCTGACATTTATACTGTTGAAAAAACACCTAATATTGTGAAAAAATGTGCTAACAGCTCAGCGTTTTCCCACTGGTGTATATATAAATCACAATTACCTCTGTGATACAGAGGAGTAAATGTTAAGTTAAATGACAGTTAGCAGTAGGTATCTGATATACATGTCTGTCACAATTTTTTAAATGACTTTTTCATTGTAGTATGAGCAGCAGCGAACTAAATTGATTACATTTCCTGTGTGTCAGTCTCAAAAACAACAGTATTATTTAGAAGGTGGACAAATGATGTCAGCGGTTACAACACATTGGCAAACTGCATCAGACACACAATAAAGTGAAAACATGATGACGACACATGAAATAAGATAATTAACTCACAAAAGCTTCAAATTAGACATGTGGTATACCTTCATTGTCAGTGATTCTGTTGTTTTGTCCACTCTTTTTACATAAAAACGCATCCTCTTTTTGTCTCACACACACTCACAAAGACATACACATATGGTGAGTGACTCAACCTCCCACCACACAGTCAGATTGCTGTCTTTTGCCAAACAGAGCAGGAGCTTGACAAATAGGATGAGATCCGGCATAAGGCATATTTCAGCTTCCTCTAACAATATCATTACCAGTTACTAAAATCCTAAAAGGTCAGGACTTGAAATGAGGTATTACTCACTTTTTTTGGTGTTTTGGTGTCATTTTATATATATATATATATATATATATATATGTGTGTGTGTATTGGTGTATGTCTAGATAAGAGGTCTGTGTCCTCTGCAAAAGGCCGGGTAACGACATGTGAGAAAGAAAGTTCAAAGCAGGAACACATGATAGTGAAACCTGCAGTGTGTGTGTGTGTGTGTCCACAGCTGTTTATGCATGTGCTTGTGAGAGAGAATATGCCACCCAACCTCAGACAGCAGCACAGAGATATTCATTACAGAGGTGACTGTTAATCCATATGTTTGTACTGCAAGCGGTTCCCCATCACTCAATTGAGTTTCTCCTGCAAGGTCTACCTCTTCTTCTGAATGGGAGCTGTCACCAGGGGAGGTGAAATGTGAGGGGGTGAATTTTAGCACATTTTATTTGTCGATTTGTACCAGCTCGCTGAGACCGCCAAGCTGCTTCCAAATGTCAGCTCAGTGCTGCAGTATCAATATGATTAGCTTACCTGCGCCACTTCTCTTCCTCTCGTGTCATCCAAATCAATAACAGGAAGTTCTAGTAGCAGCAATTCTGACATTCAAACAGTGTCTGCATTTGTTCAGTTTCTATATGGAAAATGAGTTCAGCGGCTTGTTACCTCTGTCCTTTGTCTACCTCAAAAGGACATGTGGTAGTTGGAGGACTGAAGCTGCCTCACAAAGTCAGACCACATGTCACAAGCTTTTCAATTGTTTCCAAACAAGATTTTAGTCTTGAAAACATCCATCGTGAATTAATTTCACATCGTGAAAGCCAGAAGCAAGACCAATCAGCCGTCTATTCCCAGTGTTCAGATGATGATATGACTCATCGCTTCTAGAAACCACCAGACCAAGTCAACAACTATTAAATTAGGTGTTACGAAAATCAAATGAAGCATCATTGTGCAAGCTCATGGCCTATTTTTGACTCTAAATTATTCAGAACTCATTTAGGACAGGCATGTTCAATGTCTCCAGAGCAGACATCATATTATTGTTGTTTGAAAACAAGAGCCAAACTCCAATGACAGCCACTAGTGCACTTCATCAGTCTAGTTAGGAAGGGTTCATGCAGATGTCTTAGTAAAGAATAAGACTACCAACAGTTTTTAAAGCCTTCTTTTGTTCCAATCAAACATCTATTCATCTTTGCCGAACTACAAAGACTAAAGGGAAATTTGTGGCAAAGTTATTTTCACAGATACACAGCAAAGTAAATATGACGTCTTTGACTGCCAGCCCTGTCGTCCACAGCCTGTACATTGTGAGCACTGTGAAGCTAGAGCTAATTGGGGAGAGGACTTCCTGTAATTTCTCGTACAGTGATATACTTCTGATGAAAAGCTTAAAAACACTGAATTACAAGAGACTTTCTGCACCTCTCACCTGGAGTAATTCCAGTAGGTGTCTTGACACAGACAATTTCCTGCTGTTTGCTACATGTGTGAAAGGACAACTCCAGAGTTCACGTGTTAAAATGGCTTGAATCAGTTTGGAGCATATATGGAGCTAGGTGGTCGAACCTGCTGTCCTGTCACGGCAGGCCAGAACAGGCTTTTTGACACATCTCCCTCCACAATGCAGCGCCCAATCATCACAAATGCAGCAAAAGCATACATGACAAAGGGCTGCAAACCACCCAACAATTTGCAAATTGAAAATGATCACAGGCTGGTAAAAGACAAAGTGGGCTTTATAATGCCCTTTTGAAGCACACTTAAACTTCAGACACACATGGACGAGCATGCACATGCTCAGTTCATTGCTGCTCATTTTTTGGGAGATACATGAGCTGACTCAGAGTCTTCAGTTTTTAATTAGACAATGGACAAAGCCTATGATCTGACCTCTCTATGTTCCCTCCTTGTTAATCAGTGTGATCCTACAAGCCTCTCTCTAGGCTTGTAGTGGATGTTAGCAGCACTTCAGTTCTCACAGCGTGCCCCCTCTCTCTTGCTCTGCCAGGTGAAGTGTGACCAGTACTGGCCGTCACGAGGAACAGAGACCTATGGGATGATCCAGGTCACCATGCTGGACACTGTGGAGTTGGCCACTTACAGCGTCCGTACATTCGCCCTGTACAAGGTACAGTACTGCCTTTTTAATTTAGCCAAATATCAAAGCAGGTTCATAAAGGAGTGTTCCCCCCTAAATGTTCCCAGCAGGTAATTGCAGTTCATCATCACCAGGGTCACACTTAAAATGTAATTTCTTATTTTTCTGAGGACAGATAAAGGCAATTACCACTGAATTCGTTTTTTCACTGCTGTAATTGGTTTTTAACATCCTAGATTTGCTCCCTGTTCTTTAAAAAGAAATGAAAGATTTCATTTTTCTTTAAGTTCTAGTGAAACCAAAGTTAGGGCGTCTTTACCTTCTGTACTGTGATGTATGTTCCAGTGAAACGCAATATTTGAGCGGTGTACAATTATAAGATGGATTTAAATCAAGACAGGGATTTTGATGTAAAAATAGTCTCATGCTGATTTTTTTGAGCATATATTTGGCATATGAGATAAATGAACAATTAACACAGGGACATGGTATTAAAACTGGGAAAATGTATTTTTAATTTCATAGGGTTTTTAATTCAGAAACTTCACTGCAGTGATGATGTGACTGGTGTTTTGTCCTTTATATCTTCTCTGTTTCTTCTTTTTCCATTAGTTACTTATAGTTTCAAACATAATTATCATTCCTAATTAAATGCAAGTCTGCTGGAGCAGTTTCTTGGTTTCAATCAGGAATGGTGACAATGCCAAGAAACCGTTTCAGAGAAACTGTCGCAGTTCAATTCCAAAATTATACATGTTATCTACACCTACACTTGCAGAATGATCACAGCCATGAAAGTAGAGCACATTATGTGCTGCTATCAAAGTTACGATTCAACTTTAAACCTTTGCTTAAAATAGCTACCTTTCTGACAATTAAATCATTCGTGCATTTCAAATTTTAACTGAGGAATTTGAGCTCTCTGTTCATCAAAACACTATGACCTTTACATGTTCAAAGCATTTTTACCCAGTGTGACAGGTTTCTCTGTAGAAAGCAGTCAATTACAATTCTCTGTGTCAGGGTATCCCACTTAGCTCAAGTTTAAACCTGTCGACTTTCTGACTCTGTTTGACTCTGACTCATACAGAATGGCTCCAGTGAGAAGAGAGAGGTGCGCCAGTTCCAGTTCATGGCCTGGCCAGACCACGGGGTGCCAGAGTACCCAACCCCCATTTTGGCTTTCTTAAGGCGGGTAAAGGCCTGCAATCCTCCAGATGCAGGACCTATGGTGGTTCACTGCAGGTGGGTACTTGTGACTTCTAGTTTTTATCTATTACTACAAATGTTCGTGTGATAAATGCTAAAGACATTAACTGGTCATTAGTAGCCATATCACAATAAGTAGCAATACTTATTTTCTTGTCCTGAACTATTAATCATCTACCTATGGATGGTTTTGATGCCTGACATTATCTCCATCACATTTATGTAGTGCCCTGTCATATTTGATTTTGTTCATTTCAGTTGGATGAACAGTAGCGAGAAAGAATAGGAAGTTTTCTTACATCAGAGATTGCTGTCAATACACCATAAAGGATAACACATGTAACAGAGATGCTGAAATCCTATTTTGAAGGTCAACACCTTTTTTGATTCCCCATGACTTTGGCTGGATAAGCCTGTGTTGCGTATGGTCCAGCTACTTGTAAAGCCTGTCAGGATGCCTCTGCAATCACAAAGTCTGTGAACAAACTGCAGCGATAATCCTTATTTGCTTCAGCTCTTGTACCTGAGAGTGTAAATCAAGTAACCTGGAAAGTATGATTTCCATTTTCCAGCTGTCAAACATGGTGAGAAAACATAATAGTGCCGGTAATCTTACCTTGTGATTTGATTCGATTTTGATTCAGGATGCTGTGATTGGATCAAAAAACATTCTTGGTAACACTTTCTATGCAGCCCATGTCTACAATGCCTTATGAATATACAAAAACATTTTAGTCATTTTGTAGCACTGTATAGTTATAGCTGTAAGTACTCACAAATGTTCATAATGCTTCATAACATTAATCACTGCTGATGACTTACTAAGTACATTATAATAATTTTAAATGCATTACTATCACTGTTGTAATGCATTATACAATTGCACATAACTTACAATTATAAGTTACTCGAAGTAGTTATTGTGTGCTTTAAGTGAAGCTAGAAAACCAATGTGTAGCAAAGGAGCGTTCCCACACTGGGTCTTAAATCCCAGTCTCCCAGACCACAGACAGCTACGCTAACCAGTCAGCCAAAGAATTAAGCTGATGGCCCAGGGCCAGTGTGTGTAGTCATCCATGGTCGTTACTCTCTCAGGGCCACAGGCCTGCATCGTAACACCATGCAAGAACAACACGCAAAATGTTGTGAAATTAATTTATATGTTTAACGGGTCATAACAGAAATTGAGTACTCAAATTTGACACAACTTTTTGATTTTCTCACTACACATCCCAGCGCTCCCCAGCTCTGTTCTGCCAGAGAAAAGCGCTGTATGGATGCGAGCCATACTAAGGTTGAGACTAACCAAATGTTAACACCAGTGCATCATTTGCACCTGTTTTTTTCTTATTGATCAAACATTTACATAAACGTAAAATATACAGCTACAGGTTAAGCAGAAATGTTTCAGGTCTTATATATTTATAAAGCATTATGAATATTTAAGAGTGCTTATAATTATAATTATGTAGGAGTATAAGTAGATTATAACACAATACATGTATGTTTTATGTTTGTGATGCATTGTAGACATGGGCTTCATAAGGTAGGTTAGGTAGGTTTTACCACATTCTCAAGAATCTTGACACATCTTTATTTTGACGATACTAAGGCTCACGACAATGAGACTAAATTATTGAACATACCCCATACCTTGTTAAATGTATCCAAGGACTTTGAATTTCTAATTAAACAATGTTATCTGTGTTTTTTAGCTTCATCTCTGCAGAGTTTTACTTGTGATTGTATTATCTGTGGATCTTGTCATATAAATAGATGTAAGAATATCTGTGAAAATACAGTGATAGAGCGTAATGTAATGTTACTTACCCCTCCTCTCTCTCCCTCTCTCTCCATCAGCGCTGGCGTGGGCAGGACTGGCTGCTTCATTGTGATCGATGCCATGCTGGAACGCATGAAGCATGAAAAATCTGTAGACATCTACGGACACGTGACGTGCATGCGCGCCCAGAGGAATTACATGGTACAGACCGAGGACCAGTACATCTTCATTCACGAGGCCCTACTGGAGGCCGCCACCTGCGGCAACACCGAGGTGCCGGCACGCAACCTGTACGCCCACATCCAGAAACTCACCCAGCCACCGCCTGGCGAGACAGTCACCGCCATGGAGCTGGAGTTCAAGGTGACTGAAGCACACACGTCAAACTTAAGGCTTTATGTAATTACGTGAGCTTCACCACAGGTATAAGTGGTGAAGCTCACGCCTATTTGACAAAAGAACTCTGCACATGAAGTGATGTGAATTTTATTTGCTAATAACGAACAGAAATCAGAAAAATAATGTTACCATTCTGCATGTATCTCTGAATCTAGTGTGACCTGCAAGCAGCAGGCTTCACTCGTTCTTTTGTTGTCTAACATCAACAAAAGTACAACAGACTGCTGTTGCAAATTCAGACCTTCTGTCCAGAGTGTTGCTGTTGTTCCAGGTGATCATATAGAGGTGTCAGTGCTGGAAATAATTAATTCACTAAATAAGCCAATGCACAGGAATTTGTCTCGGTGACATTGTTGCTGAGACATCACAGCAGCTCGCACACTGACATAAGTACACATGAACACACGTGTTTCAGGGAAAAATGTATCACAACAAACGCACCCATAAAACCCCAGAAACACACACAGACATCCACACCTCCATGTCGAGATTTACAAAATGACTGACACTCTTGCGTACACACAGCTGGTGCTCAAGGTGACTCGCAATCACACGCACACCTTCTGTCAATAGCCATCGACTGTGATGTTATTACACACTTTCCTCCAAGCGCGGCTCCGCCATTAGCCCTGTAATGACCATGATCCATTCTGTTTGAAGTGATAATAGCATCTACACTCCTGCCAGCGACGGAGAATGAAAGAGTGAGAGAATGATTGCGGCGTATGTGGGGGCCACAGCCTCCATGCCCACACAGTCTGGCCACAACACATACACACACACACACACACACACACACAAACTCTCCTGGAGTACCATGACTGTCCATACACACTCCTGTGCTGTCCATCTGTGCACTGTCAACTGCCAGCACTGAGCTTGTCACGCCTACAGTCCTGCATGCAGTCTCTGGGGCTCCATTCCACTTAGTTATACCTACCAGCTGATATGTATTATACCAGTCTATTCTCTAGTCTTCTGTGACGTCTTGTCTTCTCTAGAATTATTTATTTATTGTGACAGGAAGCCTTGAGTGTGAATAGAAACCTGACAGCGAAGTGTTCCAGACTTCCTTGTTTGTTTACTCCAGGTCACAGGTCACTCATTCTAATTCTCTTTTATTCCCCTCTCCATCTTTGTCTTCCTGTCTCGATTGTCTTCACACCTTCTCTTAAACAGAGACTGGCCAACTCCAAAGCCCACACTTCACGCTTCATCAGCGCCAACTTGCCCTGCAACAAGTTCAAGAACCGTCTGGTCAACATCATGCCTTTTGAGTCCACCCGCGTCTGCCTGCAGCCCATCCGTGGCGTCGAGGGCTCCGACTACATCAATGCCAGCTGCATCGACGGCTACAGGTCAGCACAGGACTCACCGTGATCTGGGTTATTAAGAGAGGGGTTTGACCAGTGATGTTTCATTATAACAGAGGAACATTTTACATTTAACATTTTAATTGTTTTCTCTGTACTTTATCACATTGATGTTTAAATGACGAAGATCACTGTGCATTTGAGGATGTTTATACCCATATTGGATAGGACTAACAGGTTAGGATTCCCCCAATGTCATGGCAGTGCAGCAGAGCAATGATCCTGAATACTGAATATAAAATACTAATACAGACAAAAAGTCTGCAAAATAAGAAACTTAAGTGATGTAAGCAGTACAGACCAGGTTGATTATCACCAGAAAAGATAATCATACATTTGCTCCCAAATATTAAATATGGTGACTTTCATTTAGGTTTATTTTTTAAAGTTCTTCACGTTTCATCTAATGTGGACTTTCAAATTAAATCATCACCTCATAGTCATTGTTTCTTTTCAAATCCAATGTGTTGGAGTCAGGAGCTAAAATGAACAAAAAGTGCCATTCTTCTAATACTTTCCTGGATACCTTGAGTGTGACAGGTCTGCAGTTTTCTGGTGTCAGAGATTGTTACAGGTGTGGGAAAACAGTAGAGCGCAATAGGTATTCGCTGTAGACTGGATAAAAATGTATGGGAGGAGATTGAAGATGAGGCCACCGCAGTGGGCAGTATCCAGTTGCATGTATTACTCTCAGCTCTGTCAATGTGGCTCTCATCTGCGGAGCCACTACCGCTTTTATATCAAGGCAACCGCATGTCCTCGTGTACTCTGTGAGTCCAAATTGCTTCCTAGAGGGAAGAAGAAGAAAAGGCAGCTCTGTGTTTTATATCTATATAAGCACGGACACAGACACACAGCTGAATGTTCTACGGTAGGAGTGTACAGTGAAGGGATGGATTTAGCGGGCGTGAAATGCCATTCAGTCCATATGAGGTTCTGCATCGTACCGGGCCTTGACAAAGACAACACCCCTACCCCTGAGCCCCACCCTCCCCTTTCTCCAACTGTTAATGAGAAGTTGCTCCACAGAGGCCGACCCTCCATTGTTGCTGTGTAAATAGCATAATTGCAGCAAGAGAGTAATGTAATGGAGTTTATTTTCCAAACCCCTCCTTCCCTTTTTTCTTTTCTTATCCATGTTCTCTGCCTCTCTCATTTATTTGTTTCCTTTCCCTCCCTTTTTAGCTTTTTCTATCTCTGTCTCTTGTTGCTCTCCTTCTTAGTCTGTCTCTTGCCCCTCTTTCCCCGCTCTCTCTCTCTCTCTCCCTCTCTCCTCCCACCCTCTTCTCTCACTCGCCATCTTAATTTTCCATCCAAACATCATGGCACAGACAGACATATCCGGGTGGGGACCTGTTGTGTGCACCACAGGCACTGTGTAATTAAGCTGCTTTTAAAGCCTGGGCATAAATAAAAACTAAACAGGGGCCTCCAGTGCCCTTCACCCCAGCGCCTTCAAGAAAAGCCAATAATATGCTAAGCTAATGAGAGGCGAACCATTGATTCCAGCTATGCTATCAGGGGCGAGAGCCCTGGATATGCTCCGATGCAGGCTGGAGTTTTAGCATTGTAATGAGGTTGAAATGAAACACTATGTCCTCAAGCACTGCAGTCATGTGGGATGATGCAGAGAGTGCTTTGTGCTGTTTGGCAGCGCGCTCATCGGGACACTGTGTGCAGAGAAGTCAGTATTGTGTGATACGGTTAGAATTGTTTTTGTTTTGGCTTGGGGCCCTTTTATGGGGAGGTTAGAGGGGTCCATGCTATCAATTTGAAATTTAGCATTCATCCCCCCGCTTAGCTTTAGTTTCCTTCCCCTTTTTCCTCTTCTGCTCTTACATTCCCCATTCCTGTGTTCTCGTTTCCTTCATCTTCCCCGTTTCTCCTCTCCTCTCCTCTCCTCTCTTATCATATCCTCTCCTTTCCTCTCCTCTCCTTTCCTCTCTTTCCTCTCCTCTCCTCCTCAGTTCTAATCTGCGCTGTAATGACCAGCTGGAGAGAGCAGTGTTCACTCTTTTCATCTCCTCTCTCATTCTCCTCCACATTTTCCCTCAACTTTGTACATCTCCTCTTTCCTCTGCATTTCTCTTTCCCTATTTTCATCTTTTTAATTTGATTCCTCACTCGGTTGCCTTCCCCTCCTCGTATACCATCTCCTCTCCTCTCCACCAATCTGTTGTTTCTTTATTTGTGTGAGCGCGGCCTTGAGCATATTCTAATCTCCCGGTTCCACATTAGTGCTTTGCCTGCAGCACCTTCATTAGTTGTTCAACCATAGCTCAGTGTGTGCCTGAGTGTGTGCGTGTGTGTATGTGTGCATGTGTGTGTGTGTAGCAGCGTGTTTGAATACACATGCAAAACCACTGCACGCATAGATGCGTACACCTGGATGCAAGTTTACATGTGCTGCAAACATGTGAGTGTGTGCGTGCACGTTCATGCATGCGCTTGTGTGTTGGATTACTCAGCTCCCTTCCTTCCCTTTCTTCTCATCAGTGCGCTGCTGCCACCTGCTGTTAAACAAAATAACAGCTCAGCAGGACCAAAGTCACGTAGGACAGCAGCATAGCTCTGGCACGTCAGTGAATGAGCTCATCTGTGGTTTTGTGAGCATATCAAGCTCTCTCTCTCTCTCTCTCTCTCTCTCTCTCTCTCTCTCTCTCCCTCTCCCTCTCCCTCTCCCTCTCCCTCTCCCTCTTGTTCTGTATTGAGCCACTAAGAGGGGAAGAGGAAAAAGTGTTGAATCTACATAGGCTTAAATAGCTCGATGAAGAAGATTGTTGCCAAGGATTATTTGCTATGTATATTCAAAGTGCAGGGATTTGGTTTGATGGTATTGTTGCAGAGACATTTTGACAGAGAGTGCAAGGACAAAAGGCTGCTTTTAGTTGCATTAGTTTTTGGTTATCGACTCCCTTTACTACAAATCATGCTTCCTATCATGGTATGGTTGATTTTACTTTCATAGCACGAAAAGGAGTTACACAGAAAGCTTTTCCCCAACCTTTTCGAATTTTACTCAAATAAATGTGTGTCTGAAGGTTTGTTTCATGCTGTATATCCTGTCTGATGTTACGTTTTTAGGTGTGGGTTGTATTAGCAGCCCTTACTAACCTCTCTGGTACTGCACTCATTTCTAGTTTTTGCTTTGTGATGTTCTCTGTTATACCAGTTGCAATGTGTAGTGTTTAATCTCTGCCTCTTCTATGTGTGGTTTTGCATCTTCAGAACACAGAAGGCCTATCTGGCCACACAGGGTCCACTGGCCGAGACTACTGAGGACTTCTGGAGGATGCTGTGGGAGCACAACTCTACCATCGTCGTCATGCTCACCAAGCTACGAGAGATGGGACGGGTAATACACATACTGAACTTATTTGATAACAATCTTTATATGCTGAGGCGTTTCAGTCAAGCGACTGCGTCACACTGCTCAAATATTAATTAATTCCAACCTGAACCATAACTTGGTCGAAGGGTACCTTCCTTATCACTGTAGCTGGAATGCATCTATGTTGAAACGTGCTACTGTATCAGATTTGTCAATAATTGGTGGCATTCCAACCATACTGATAAATCCCATACTGCATGACTATGTCACACTTTTTGAAATACTTGAGTTTTTAAAGTTTACTGATATACGTACACTTCTGATATTTTGTTATATCGCCCTCACTCATGATAGTTTGGGAATCAACAAAGTTGAGAGTAGAGATTAAAAAAGTAATCAATGACCTTGGAGAAAATGTAAGGATATTTTAAGGATGTTACTGTGACACAAAATCAAAGAGTGAATCCATAAGTAAACCCTACTCTGATTCCAGTAGCAGTTTGATTAAAGCAGTTATATCTTCAACTGAGGGTTTTTTTTGTGATTATGCAAATGAAGCTGACAGCACTCAGCTGCATTTTGTAGCTTTTATCAACCTCTCATCCATAATCACAGTTTATAAAAAAAAGCCCTCATGCACATCATCACTGTAGTTAAGAACACAAATTATGTAAATATATTGCCACCTAAGATGAATCTGACAATATTTCAAAACCATAGATTAGTTTATCCTTTTTTTTCATAAGCAGAGATCTTCTCATGACTCCAAATGACTATTAACTTACAGCAACCCATACTAATAATACTAATGCAATATTTGTATTCCAAGTAGTCATTACGTAAGACATTTTTTCCCCCTGAATGTGTTGGGATAAAGATTCGTCCTTTATAACTTATCTTATCTTTTTCCTTCCCCTCTTCTTTTGTAGGAGAAGTGCCATCAGTACTGGCCAGCGGAGCGTTCAGCCAGGTACCAGTACTTTGTGGTGGATCCAATGGCTGAGTACAACATGCCCCAGTACATCCTCCGAGAGTTCAAAGTCACAGATGCCAGGGTGTGTTGGACTCACTCTAAGTGTGAATATCTGCAGGTTTTGCCCTGTGTGTGTATGTGTATGTGTTTGTGTGTGTGTTTGTCTAGGTGGAAGGGATGAGGATGAATTGGCATTTTACGCAAATACAACCACCCAACCCAAATACATCTTAATTTTAGGTTGTCACACAAATGCTGACAGTCACGCTAAGTGTTAAGAATTTTATCAACTGTGATTTCAAGGTAGAGATGATCAGGACACGTCGCGTGTTATTTCTCCTGACAGCTTGACATCAAGTGAAAGCACCATGCAACATGTTTACCCAGATTTAGTAACAGCATGCTTGCTCTATAGATTGTCTGTGTGTTTGTATGTGTGTATTTGGGGTTGCGTGTATGTGCATGTGTGTATCTAGAACACTGTGAAAATACATGAAAAACCATAGCCTCCTATCCCCGAGGGCCAGTGCTGGAACTCCGTGTGATGCAGTGGTTTCAATGGGCTATAAATATTCTTTACTGTCATCAGAGGGCTCACAGCACACAGAAACACTCTAATCCCACATCCACTCCTTCTTCCATACATACATGTATATATGTCTCTTTTTTCTTATACCAGGCTGTCGGCTCTATCCATGTTGCATCCCAGGTATACATCAGATGATTAGAAGGTTGCAATAAAAACCAGCAGGGTTATGATACTCATAGACCTCGAACCTGAGAAACTAGTGTGGTGTTTTTTTTTTTAGCAAAAGGTGTAAATATAAGCTTTTAAGTAAACACACACACCTTTGTGTCAGATTTTCTATTTATCAATACACTGTGCCTCTTAAATGTGCTTAAACTCTTTATTTGGTGCTCCACAGGATGGCCAGTCCAGAACAATCCGCCAATTCCAGTTCACTGACTGGCCAGAGCAAGGTGTGCCAAAAACTGGAGAGGGCTTCATTGATTTTATTGGACAAGTGCACAAAACCAAGGAACAGTTTGGACAGGATGGACCAATCACTGTACACTGCAGGTACGGAGGAAGATTAGTTGCAAGTTTAAGACTACAAACAACTGTGAAGGCATTTCAGAGCTTTGTTCATACATAAGTAAATAAGTTTACTTTTTGAATTTTGATTATGTGACAGCAGGAGTAGCATGCGCTCAGCAGGGTCAATTTGCATTTAACCTTTAGTGTTCAGCATGCATGACGTACAAGAAATTAAGATAATGGAGCAAAAGTATAGCAGATTTTAGATTTCCTGTAATTGTCTGAGTATCAATTAAAGGACCAGTGTGTAAATAGCATATAGTGGTGAGGTTGTAAATTGCAACCAAATCCCCTTCCCCTACGGTGACTGCAAAACTTGTAATAAACACAAAAGGCTCTGTCTAGACTCAGTGTTTGGTTTGTCCATTCTGGGCGACTGTAGAAACACTGTGGTGCAACATGGCAGCCTCTATGGAAGAGGACCTGCTTCCTATGTAGATATAAAGAGCTCATTCTAAGCTAATGAAAACACAATGATTCTTATGTTCATGGGATTATATACCAATTAAAACATATTTATGAATGTTATATTCAATTTCTGCCAAGTCTGTTCTGCTAGATGAACTAAATTCTACACACTGCACCTTAAAAGACAAAAGTCAAAGTGGCGAATCACATTCTAATAGACTAATCACTGTACAATCCTTCTAATGATGCTCCAAAATCTAAAACTGTCTCTTACCAACAAAGTCAGCTATCAGTTTATTAGATTAGACACTTAGCTTAGATATACCTAGCGTTCAGGAGTATGAAGGTAATAGATGATAACAGATGTAATAAAGACTGGTGTGTGTACTCCTCAGTGCCGGTGTGGGCAGGACAGGCGTCTTCATCACCCTCAGCATTGTGCTGGAGAGGATGAGGTACGAGGGCGTGGTCGACCTCTTCCAGACTGTGAAGACACTTCGCACCCAGCGGCCTGCCATGGTGCAGACCGAGGTAAGAACTGAGTATTGACAAATATGTTGTTCATACTGAGAATCCCACAGTTAGAGTGATATTTCCAAATCAATATTGTATATTTTTTTCAGTTTAAATTTGATACTATCTTTTGTGGTACATTCAGGGAACGCTCCATGTTCTTTACAGGGCTTTAGAGGCCCATCAGAAATCTCATAGTAAACAGAGCTACTGCTATCACACAGCTTCAGTGTTGAATTGGCTTTACATTAAAAATGTACAAATACATTACATAATAGAGCAACCAGGTATCATAGAGAAAATGCATCGCAAAGAAGACAATGCTGGTGTGGATACAGACTAATTAATTAATGTTTTAACATTACACAACATTTGAAAAATGTTTTTTTAGTCTCTATCTTTAAATGTGTTTTAGACCATAATGTAGGGAGCAAGGAAAATTGAGGGGAACAAAAGATTTCCGAAAAAAAACGATTTTTTTTTTTATGTACATAGTTTGAGTTAGTCATTTGACATATGGACATATTCAGAAGAAGGGGTGATGTGTAGTTTTCCAGATCATAAATACAGGTTTTCTCACTTGATTCTTCTTCTTTTCCTCAGGACCAGTACCAGTTGTGCTACAGGGCAGCATTGGAGTACCTGGGGAGCTTTGACCACTATGCAACGTAACCACTCCCACCGAGCAGCCTCCCTGGTCAAACCTCTCAGGAGTGTGCCAAGTGTCCCATCTCAGCCACCATCCACTCACTTGACCCCCTAAAACCCGACCCCCTCGCAGCTACCGGAGGGGAGGAGAAAAGGGACGCGCTTGCAGACCCGGCAACGGGTTCAACCAATCACAGAGATCCATGCCGACCTAACCAACCACATGAGATTTTTGCTTTAAATATAATAACAGAAACACTACAATGACTATGACAAATATGACAACTCTTGTACAGATGCGACAGTGCAGACGGGCAGCTCGCCTCTCTGCTCTGTCGAAGCCAAACCTCCCTGATTGTCAAAGGCTACTGGTAGCACTAAGAGAGCGTTCTCTCTGTTTTTTTGTTAATTTTATTGTCAATATTATGATTCATTATGTCAAATGTTATTGTTTAGTATACTTTTTTTTTTTATTTTAATAATCATTTTAACATCAGAAATTTATTCTGTCTTAAACTGCCCGGCCTCGGACGCGTATTTTTTCATAATCGATACTTTTGTTTTTATTTGTTTGTTTTTATTTTAGGGTACTTTAGCACAAGGGACATGTATTTTTAACACGTTCCTAGGTACTAATACAGGAGGACCACTGTTCTCTGAGCTGCTGTCCAATTTCTTTTATCACATTATGTTCTTGTTTTATTCATATGATGTGTCATAAACATTTGGTCTGACTCAGTTCAACACAACGAAAAAAATGCCTTTTCACTTGCCGTTTCCTATAAAAAAAAGAAAAATCCACTTTGAGAAAACTGATTTCAGAGCACACACTTGCTAAAGTTGTCCTTCTGTAAACATGGTAGCTAGTTCAAAAAACAAAAAAAACAAGAAGTGAATTAGCTAACAAGAGACAAAATCAGCAGTGTACAGGAATGGAAAGCACATGATTTCTATGTTGGTTTGTTTGGTTTTGTTTTTCATCAGAAGCCTATGGCATTGAGGCCTTCATACTCCACAGCGGAGAACTTACCTGAGGAAAACAGACTTTTATACCCAAAGGGTAGTTGACAGAAAAAGAAACTCCCTGATCTCCTGAAAATAGTTGCTCTTCAAGTCCCTCCCATCTCCTCGCTGCCCATTAGTCTGGTGAGTTTGCTGGAGTTGAACCAAGCAGACTGAAAGGAGCGGACGTGATGGGCTGAGGAGTAGAGCCATCAATGCTGGCACCTGTACAGAATCAACCATTCCTACCAGAGGGAAAGAGACTCAGCCCTTTGGACTGAAACCTGATATTATTTTATACAGAAATAGAACTATAAATATATATATAATTATGATTGATTATATATATGTACAATTACACATAGATATATACACAGCTTCAAAAGTATATTGTTAAAAAGGATTAATTCTGCTGATCTACCAACCCTAGAGACACTGCAGAGAGCCTGCTGTCCTAGAGTGTGTATTAATGGAAACACCGTTGTATCTACTGTACTACCATAGTAACTTTGACAGCTGGTTGTCCGTCTGAATGAGGAAAAACAGCACAACCCCCCACCCCACCCATCAAAATTGGACAACTCCTCGCTCAGCGCCGGCCATCGCACTGCTCAAGCACACATTTTCTCCTACACGAGCCGCAGCAAGGGGAAGCGTCCGATCCGAGGCCTAAAATTTTCGGTGGCGGTGGGAGGGAGGGGGGACTTGAAAACGCTGGCGAAAAACAAAAATGTTCATTTTTACCTTGTGAATGCTTAGTGCTGTAGGGGTTCGATCTGTTGTACACACAGTCTGTTTTCTATTTGTTGATAAAGAACTGGAATTTAAAAAGAAACTGTTGATGAAAAAGAAAAAAACATTGATGTTAATAAAGTTAAATAATTGGGTTTTTGTACAAATCTTTGCTTGAGATGTTTTGTTTTTTGATTCTGTTGTTTGGAGAGGAGAGATCTTAGATATGACACAAGACTCCAGGTGCAGATCAGCTGTGTCTCGTTTTATGTCCTCTTGCTGGAAATTTTGATGTTATTGTGAACAAAATTATTTCCTGACGTCTAGTTGAAGTCCAGTTTTACTTTATTAGCATCTCTCCTTTGAAGTCTAAGAGCTTCTTGTTCCACTCAACTTAATGTCCACATACTTCAAAGTGTGTTAGTGTGTGTGTGTATTTTCATTCATGTTGTAGGGACTTGCCTTCCTTTTGGGGACAAGTCCCTACCATCCATAAGTGATACGGTAAACATACATACCGTACCGTAAATCATTAATTTACGGTATTTACGGTAAAGACTTGGTAAGGTTAGGTTAAGTCTCCAGGAAATTAATATAAGTCAATGTAATGTCCTCTGAAGTGATGGAAACGTGTGTGTGTGTTTGTGTGTGTGTGTGTGTGTGTGTGTGTGTGTGTGTGTGTGTGTGTGTGTGTGTGTGTGTGTGTGTGTGTGTGTGTGTGTGTGTCTGAAAGGTATCCTCGCCCTGCTATCTTCTGAAAGGTCACCAAAGAAAAAAAAATTATTGGAACAATTTTCGATAGAGGTGTAATTACTGGCATTTTTCAGAGCTTTCAAACGCATCTCACTGTCTTCATCAAAAGACAGAGTTCATTTCTTTAATAACCATTCTTATTTCACACAAGATATCTCAGTGTTTGTGTTTGTATGTTCTCTTCTCGGGGTTTCATTGGAAACAGATGAAGTTACACATTTCTACAAACTAATCAGAATGAATTCCCTGTTTAATTTATTTACCCTTCACCATTTTATTTCAATGAAGTTTGAGTGCAATACTAAATAATTGTCTCAAAAATCCCTATATTGGAGCAAAATCATTTGTCCATGTCCATGGCATGTACTCTACTTTCCGCTAACAATTAAACAATGCCATTTGTCACATTGCTCACTGTGGAGTAAACTAATCAGTGTCATAAGGACTGAATGAGTTTCATGTTGAATTGATTGGATCCACAGGAACAAAAAAAAGAGAGAATAATTTAGGGTATATCACAGAAGAGATTTTAGTATTGGTGTTTTTTGTTTGGGCTGATGGGTTTTTGTAAAACAAAGATCATATTTCACAGAAGACATCTAGGTCCACGTTTCAATCACATCTCACAGTCTGATGTCATACTGCATATTTCCACAAAGGAATCTGAGTTTTAACATTATAAAGAATCTGAGGGCTGTTGTTTTGTTCTACGTTTACACATGGTTGCCATGGTCGCCACTGCCAGTCAAATCAGATCAATCCACACTCGCACAGTCCTGATGAAGCAGACCTTCTGAGTTTTAATAAGTGCGTACTTTATCATGAATAAACTCAAGTTTTGTTGGGGGTTCTTTTCCCCGTTAGCTTGGTTGCTAATTTGATTACAAATAACTATACTTGTAGATAAGTTTTCAGGTGCTTAAATTATTTTTGACGGCCTCGCCCCACCAGTGAGACTGCTCTTTTTTTATGTGTGTGTGTGTGTGTGTGTGTGTGTGTATCCATGTAGGTGCATATGCTCAAACTAAAACTTCATCTTCCTCTTTCTGCTTCTCACTATCAGCCCACACACCATCTTAAATCACTTCCTGCAATGCACATAACTAACATAAAAAGAAAAAGTTTTGGGTTGTGTATATGTATCCAGTAGGAGGCGGATCATAAATAAAACATAGAAACATAAACAGAGCACAGACTTTCATGTAAGTGATGGATTTGTTATTGTTTTCAAATATGTGGGCCTACAGTGGGACTCTAGTTGCCAAAAAAGAAACCAAACACCATGAAATATACATGCTTCCGCTCAGTAGAAAGATGCTGTACAGGATAAGTTATTTCAAGAAAAAGACACAAACATGATATAAAAAGTCTAATTACTTGTGTGGTGTTGTGTATTTGTATATTTGGCAATGCAGCACTATCACAATTTTCCTTTGATTTGATTGTGCACTTAAGGTTGAACTGTTCTGCAGAAATTCACACCTATAATGATGCTGTTTCTCTTTTGTGCTATGATGATAATAATGATCGATCAGTGTTATTTTTCTTCATTTTAACAGTGTCAATACAGTTACCATGTTTGCATGACTCCTTTTTTTCTTTTTTTTTACATGTACAGCAGAGTCATTTTTCTTTATTTGCTAATTATTATGACTGGTGCTGTTTTGCTATGTGGAATTTTGGTTAAAGCATTTTACAAAATTTTGTTTTGGATCCAAAAGAACTAACTGACATCTTTATGGTTCTATGCTATCTACAGCGCCCAGGTGCATTTTTTTTTTCTTCTTAGCATTACCTCCATCTTGCCTGCTGCTTTCCATTAATGCCTCTTTTATGTCATTAAGAAACAGCACAGCAAACTGAACAATTTACTAAACTGCTATCCATAATCTCAGGAGATACCATGAGGAATCTAACTGGGTAAGGAGATTTGAGAGCATATGATGCATATGATGTACACTACAGATTTATATCCTGATGCTGAGTCATGTGTTTTCGTAGAGATGATACACAATCTACCCAAGATGAAGAGGGCTGTGACAGTGAGTTGCTCTGCTTGAAGATTAAAACCCAGTTGGAGGATTTGTTCACTGACAGTCACCTGGCAGAGGACGGCTTCTTGCTGAAACATTTGCAGAAGAACAAGCAGGGATACGTCAGTCTCAAGCTCCTCACATGTTTAAAAAAGGTAAAAAAAATATGTATGTACTGCTTTGTTTTCAGTAGGATTTGAGTGTGCTTTCTATGGTCTTTACATTCCATCAGTTTGAATAAAAACAGTCCAGTGAAATGCTAGCAAATGCAAACATAGCTGAAGTTGCCACTGTTTGTCACAGATAAAGGTCCTGACCACGAACTGGCACACAACTCTGGCAGGAGCAGAGTGCTCAGAGCTTCTGGAAGTGAACGATGAACGCACCAAAGTGAAACGGATAGAGCCGCTTCCCAAATGGCTACTGTGTTCACCCACCAGCAAGTTCCTCCTCGCCCATAACCTTTCTGAGGAGCGGACCCAAAGCCTGGAGCACCCTTCACTCTCAGAGAGGATCCTCCAAAAGTTCACAGCTCATGGCAACGCCACTTCACTTTGGATCCTGAATCCTGGCAAAGAGCTTCCCAAGGAGCTACAGTGCTACGGAAAGCGTCACAAAGAGCTAGGGCAACAGTTGTGTGCAGTAGTGAAGTTTGATAGATTGGAGGCAGTTCGTAAGGCCTTCAGTGTCCTGAAAGCAGAGGAGGAGAAGTCTAATGGTGAAGGCATGTGTGTGGAAACTTTAGGATTTCAGTCAATGCACCACATCACCAAGGACGAACCAACAGAGGAAAAGAGCAAGGACCAACCTGAGGAGATGCCTTCCCAGGAAAACTGTCACTTCAAAACTTCAGAGGATTCAGTCCAGGACAAACTGTATTTGTCTGTTAAGGTTTCTGATGAGACTCTGGACATATCTCTGCCCCAAAAGCCTTTGGACCCCTCCATGCAAAGACCCTTTGACCAGATCACCACTGACTGTAATGGCCAGTCCTTCTGTGGTTTGAATCACAGGTACAGTAGGATGAGCTGGTGCTCTGGAGACTGTGAGAAAGAGAGTTCTCAGAGCCCCTGGGTACTGAGGCGCAAATTTGCAGCTGGTTCATTAAACACTAAGGCAACCGGGCACCTAAACGTACCCTGCTTGCTACAAAGAGTGCTGCGTCAGCCCTTTGGCCCTGACGACGCAAAGGCTTTTCAGGGTGGTAGGGGGAGAGGGAAGCTGCTGCAGCAGGAAGAGCTCAAACTCTCCCCTGGATGGAGTAATACCACCTGTTCTGAATAACTGATATATGCAGGGACAACATACTACAAAAGTTCAAAAGCTGATGAAGTACATAAAATATTTTTTCTCAATAAATAACAGAAGGTATTTAAGTATGTCTACTGGTGAAAAATTGTTTATTCTGAGTGGCGTGTAGTTGTAAACCACAGACAGATGGGGGCAGCATTTAGCTGTGATCCCAACTTATTTTAAACACTCACTTTGTCTTACTTGACAAGCTGCATTTGCGTAGGCAGTAAATACACTGTAATGCATGTAAATAGGCTAAAACATATATTAGCTAGGGCTACAAATTGTTACACAAACTGAGGTGTTAAAGCGCTGAAGTAAAACCAAATCAACACATGCCTTTTTTTTAAACACGAGTGGCCTCTGCACCCCTTGGGACCTCAGCTCGTCCGGTCACAACTGCAAATTGCAATGTATATTTGTTCTTGTGCCAGAATGGATTTACCTTGTTACCACTTATCCGAGAAAGAGGTGTTGTCTTTCAACACAAAAAAGCCCTCATTGTCCAACTGTCTCTTTTTCATAAATGCTTGTTTAGATTTTGGTTCTCTAAAAAGTAGTTTTCCACTCGGTAAGATGACATTTGGCTGAAGGCTACTTATCCAATCATCAAACCGCATCTTGTGCAAGACGAGTGTAGTAGCAACATTTGTGTCTTATTTCCAGCCATTCTAATGACACCTCGACTGGAATCGAGTGTTTATAGTGTTACTGATTGAGGGCTTCCTTAAAATCTTGCCCAGAACCTAAACAAAATGTGTTTCCTCACTCATCCACGCCCAGTGGAAAAAATTCAATCCTATGTGTATGAGATTCTATCATATTCAAATTGGAAACATACTTTGTTGGGTTTTTTTCTTATTGTATATACTGAATGTCAGCCTGTCCTCGTGACTAATGTAATCTAAGCTGCTGAGTGAAACTTTGCATCGTATACAGATAAAGTATTCCATCTTATTGTCTCAGACTTGATTTAGCAATTAACAGCTGTTGCACTTTTCACTGCAGGCCAGGCTGGTCTATGAAAACTTTAGACATCTGTGAACAATATGTATTGAGTAGAAATGTTCCCGCCTGATGTCAGGAAATGTTTCTGTGCTGATCGTTCTTTTTCAAGGCTAGAAAAGCACGATATCCCCTGCTAACTGGAAGTCATTAAGTATTTACTACATCTGCACCCCAGGCCAATAATTGAGGTGTATGTCAAACAAGTTAGTTAAAATAATTCTCATGTTTTCTTAGTTTTTAGGGAGGGCGATTTGGGTAATTTTGCACCTGCTTGACTGTCACTAAAATATTCTCATCTTGAAGAAAAGGAGGTATCTTCTTCTTGATTTGTGGCAGAGCATTATCCTTCAGGTAAGTGCTGCAGGGTGAAAGTAAAAAATGATTTTTGTTGGCTGCAGTTCAGACATGAAACAAACATGAAATCTAAACTTTCGGTCACTGTGATAATAACCATAGAATATCCATCAATAGACATTTTTTCTATGAGACATAGCTTGGGTAAAGATTCCTTTGGTTGTTTTTTTTTTCACTCAAGGAATGAAGGAATTTTAAGTCCTATAAAGTTCGCCTCATCTCTGCCTCACTAGTGGAACTTCACAAAGTGTGATTTGTGTATAATTTGGCTCCAGGATATCAGAATGACTCATGGTGTTAGAATGAGATATGTGTTAGCAAATAATGTGTTTCCTGTTGTGAAGTTGACTTCTTTACTCAGAGATTTCTACTGTATTTCACCATCTCCTGGCTCCAGACGCTATTCTAAAGGTCTGTTTGGATCAACATTGTACCTGCAGATATATATTGAGCCAATTCTGTGCTCCCAAACAGCACCTGCAAGGCTGAGTGTCCCTTTCTTATCTCTCTCCCTCCCTCATGCATCACTCTTTTCCAAACTGGTTGGCCTTTGTTTATACAGTATATGTCTGTTACTGACCCCACACACCTGACGCATTTCCTCCATGGATGGGGTATTTATTTAGATTGCAGTCTGGAGTGCCCAATACCTCCCGAAAGCACAACCATCTGCTCCTCGTTTGCTGCTTGAGGCTCAAGGGCTAAAATACTGGTTTGTATTGGAGGAGACGTGAACGTGAGATTCTCAACAACAACACCCCTGGTTTTATCCCCGGCCAACAGTAGATTGAATCATCATGAAATACCTTTGCTGTGGTAATTTCATTTAAGCAGGGTTAGTGTTGTCTTAGCTGCATTTAAACCAATTTTGAACTTTCTTAATTCCCCCTAAAAGATTGGAAGACACTTACTTCAGCAGACCCCTCTAAATGTACTGATCGTCCCAATTGAAGCTATTACCAATCAGCCGCTTAAGATGGCAGACTCTCTTGCGGCAGAAGGTAAATGTAAGCCCTTACTCAGGCCAAAGCATCCTTTAGTGCTCCTGGAGCTAGAGCCAGGGAGATTATCATGTCAGAAGTAATCCGACTCGGCCCACAAGCACAACTATGGAGGAGGAGGAGCAACAGTTGAGGGGGGGAGGCAGGCAGAGGCATCAGAGAAGCTCTCTGCTCCACTTACGGTAACCACGCTCTCCCTCCTCACCCTAACCCATCTCAACCCACAGAGTTCCCCTCCCTGGAGCTGAAGAGAAGACCTGCTGCTAAAGAGAGGGTAAGAAGATGTGCATTATCTTTCCAACAGCTCTCTTATATGGAGATAAAAATGTTCTGAGTTGGAAGGAGTTAAGTAACAGATGGAATAAAAGTTAGTAGATCTGAAAGACACAACCTCTGTTTTGTCCGGTTGCTTCGTTTCAGGTTCAGGTTTGTGCTCAAAGAGGGACCAAAAGTTCTGTATGGACAAGCATGATGACAGGGGCTTTCTGACGTGAACCAGATGGTTTTCTAAACAACCGGCTCTTCTCTTTTTGAATGGATCAACCATAGTGCCATGAAGCGCATGCTTATGTACAGAGGAATGCTGATCTTGATCTTTGAAACCTAAAAGAGTTCTATGGAAGTGCAAACATGATACATGAATAATACAGCCTGGACCTGAATCAAGTCAGGACACCTCCCCTACTTGCAGGCACAGGGAGTTGGGATGATTTACAGAGGAACAAGCAGAAGTCCTGCCCTCACTCCTCGCCTGTGATGATGATGGACTTACCCAGCCAGCACTTGCCTGTGGAGGTCAGCTGAAGACGACGCCACACAGCTAAGTCTGGATTAGCCGGCCGAACGGTAAGAACACCACATCTTCTTTTGTTAGTTTAAGCCGGCAGCTTATGGGGAAGGCGTTAGGTGCCGCTGACAGGGATGCCTCACCAAGTGCTTGAGTGGCAGAAAACACACGCTGGATAATCTGTATCAACAAGTGGCCCTTGCTGGAGCCACATGTCAATAGTGCACAGCAGCCTGTCACGAAATGTTTGCAGAGCTGTTAATAGTAATTACAAGGGACCATCCCACTATGTTGGAAGAGCAATAAGAAAAGTACGCTATTATTTCAGTTGTTTTTGCAGAACTCGAACAACCGTGCACCACGCAGGAACTATTTGTCAGAAAGGGATATTTTCCCTTCCTGTCACTGATCCAAGATGGTGGTTTGCCTCATTAGCATGCATAATTGCTCTACAAGTACTGTCTGGATTTCCATTACCAAAAGTTGGAGCACTAGTTAAAATGTTTCAAAATATTGAATATAAATAATTGTTTTTCTCTTATAAATAACTTTGTAGATTTACTTCTTTTTTTCTTTTTCTTTTTTTACGGTGATGCACTTTTGATACTTTAAAACAATTAAGAAAAGCCTGATCAAATTGGTAAAGTTTTCATCTCTGAATGTTGTGGGCATTCTTAGAAAAGCAAACTATACTCACTGTGGGCATTTTACTGAAGTGATGATCCCCTTCTCACTAAGCCCATATCATACGTAGAGATTATACTGAATCTAGTGGAGCCCCGAGAGGCCGGATAGAGGTTAAGCCTGAAGTCAATTGAGCTGTTCAACTTTCATAACCTGCCAAAGCTGATCATAACTGTAGGAAACGCTACATTGATGCATCACTCCTCATGCCCTCATCAGCTTTTTCTTTTTTTTCTTTTTTTTGCTAGATTCTTGCTAAAATACATATTGTGCTGGCAGATAAGTAAGCTTAAGCTAATAGTGATGTAAAAATGTTGTCATATCTCAGAAATGTGTATCTGCACTTGCTTGTGCTCGTTGGCGTCATATTTGAAGGTGGTAGTCATTATGTGCCAGATGGCAACCTTTTGTAACAGCAACATCAACAAGTTTAACATGGGTTTAGAGGCAATGCTGTTGTGTTAAAAGAGGATCTGGCATAGACAGATTAGCAGCCAGAATAGCAGCTAATAGACTCTTCTTTAGAAAGTTGCCGAGACAATTTCAATCTTGCCTCGAGCTCACACAAAAATGATGAGGCATGGTGACATTTACCTGCCAAGTCTCATGTAAACCCTCTTTGTCAGTTGGAAAGGCTATTTAAATGCATGTCAGGACTATACCTTGACTCAAGTCTTCCCATAATTAGCAGGGCAAATTGGGACAGGTGTTAAATGTGCATCTATATGTGTATCTGCCCCCTTGTACCTCATTAGCACCACGCTATCAGCAACAGGTTTGAGTAGTGAGATTTCATGCTAGGCTGTTGGGTCACTGGATTAATCTGTATAAATCCATAGGAATAAAATTGAAGCTGTTTAACTACTCACCTACATCCAGTAAATTAAAAGAGACAGTAGTGGGAATTTGTAGATTACATGTGTAACAATTATCACTGTTTTTCTGGCTTTTACCCACACTAGTGTGTCCCTTTTTCTTCTCAATAATGAACTGCAGCTTTATCACTAACAAGGAACAGGCTTGTTTTAATTATCCTCTGGTTACTGAGTGACAGAGTGTGAGCCAACCGAAGCTGTTGCCCAGCAAAATTACAGCACACTCTAGCCTAAGCCTTTTTCAGTTGCATTAGAACCAGGGCTGGATTTAGAACAGCCAATCCTGGCTCAGAACATCCACTTTATTTTACAGACTTTTGGCCCTCCCGATGCCAACACAACCGATCTAACTCTTCAAGCTTGTCACTTTTCTTCTTCATTATTCTGACTGAAAGCAGGTTTTAGAAGAAGCCTTCTGGTGCTCTCTCAGTTGGCCCTGCATGCTGGCCTAACCCCTCAGATAGAGGTGTCTGATGGATTAACGCAGACACACTCACATACGGCAAGGCCTCAGCTCTGCCACCAACACTGCAGCCAGGTGTTAACCCACGTGACAACAGATAAAGCCGGCAGGCATTAGTGCTAATCCCGCCCTGATCTTTGGAATATGTCCCTATTACCTCCCCAAGCACTCTCTAGTTGTCCCCATGCCTCCTGATGCTCACTTAAGAGGGAAAAGACAAGAAAAGGCCTGTCTAGGACTCCCTAATCCACATTGTTTCCTTGGAACAACACAGTAGGTGCCTTTCCCGCTGTTTGTTGTGCTCCTCTGTTATCTTTTTAGTGTGGGTATTCATGGGGTGTGTTCAGAGTATAGCGCAGAGACAGCTGGTCACATGAGCTGAGCTGAAACACAGCATGGTAATAATGTTCTGTAGGCAGAGGCCTCAGGTTGTGCAGTGGCAAATACACAATGAATGCTGTCTGGTTAGACCTGTGAACATTTCTAGATGTCAAGAAGCAGCAGTATTATGTAAGATGGATTATCTAGTGTTATGTGATGGCGCTGCTGGGAACATGTGTGCGCCCTGGAAAGTGAAGTGGGTGTCTGGCCAGCAATGGAAGGTTGGACATTATCTCGTTCTCTCCATGAGCCTGTGTCATATAATTTGGGAAAGTGAAACCACGCAAGTGCTGCATGCGTCTGTTTGTGGTATGTGTGAGTCACAGCAAGAGAGAGTGAGTGAGCTGAGGGAGAACAGGAAGTATCCTGGAAATGTATAGGAACAAATGCTACAAAGCACTGGGACATAAAAGTTGGTATCTGCTTTTTTCCAGCACAAAGAAGCTCTTCATACATGGCTTTCTGTGATCTTCTCTCGCAGTAATTATGTCATAGTGGTCGAGATCCAAGCAAGCTGACAAGAAGGCCCCCCCTGTCTGCCAACTTCATTCAATAGTGTTAACCACAGACGCCCCTTATCCCCATTTTGACAGATCTTTAGTTCATCTTCCATCGTCTGTGGCATTCTGTTGAGTGTCTCCTTCTAGCATGGGAGGGAGGGGAGGACATGAGTGCCATGCTGCTGTAATTACATTACTGCCAGCTTAGCAGCGCCATGGCCACTGACCCAATTATTCCTAGAAAACATCAATTTTATTGTGTCATTTGAAATAATGCAATCTTTGAGTCCAAACAAGAGCCCTGTTGAGGATGTGGCTCACGTTTGTTATGTACGACGCATACATTCGAGAATGCATCATGTCTCAGGAATGGCCTTGACAGACTCAGAAATTCTTGGCTAAGCTGTTTACTTTCATGGTTGGCCTCAAACATGTTAATGATCCTGTTTTCACTCTGTTGGTACAACTTCATGACATATGACTGACAGCAAATATCAAGTGTTCTGTTTTGTACATACCTCGTATTCACTCCCACTCTCACTGGAAACTCAAAATCCTAATGAGGACTGTCATAAGTGCAAACTTCATCTTTTCTCCTGGTGAATAGATGGTTTTCTCCGTTTGTTCAGGGCGTCACGCATTTGTCCGGCCTCGTCTCCACAAACGGGATGGGCTCATCGGTAGCAGTGTTTTGTGAGGGCCAGACATGCTGCGACTGTGTAGGGGTTTTAGTTGTCTTTGTGACTCATCTGCACTTTTATGTCTCTGTTTGAGGATGGCTTTTCCTTCTGCTGGAGAGTCCTCTGGGGTTCCTCTATATCCTCTGCCTTGGTGCTCTCCTGTTTGCTGGAAAACATCAGCATTTGTCCTCTCAGGAAGAGGAGTACTCATTCATGTCTTTCCGTTGCTCTCCAAAGAAAACACTGGTGCCCCTTCCTTCTATCAATATCAGTATATTTATGTGGATGACAGTGGGGGCCAGTTGTAGATATTGAATGTCTGTGCTGATTAATCATCCGTGACGATCTACACAAGCTGCAGAATGCTCCTTGGCACTTTTATTGTTGCCAATCGACTGCAGATGGGACTAATGTGATCCTGAGTGGAGCAATTATGACAATCAAAGTGTCTTCAGGGACATGAGATCAGCATTTGATGACCAGGCTTCATCCAATGTCTTCAGCAATTGAAACATTGGAGGAGCTAATTGTTTTATCAAGGTGAGCAACAGAGCTAACAGGCCACAGACATTGATGTATTGTGGCCGTGTGAAATAACTAACTCCAAGGCTGAGTAATTGTCCCAAACTGACCTATTAATAGCATAAGAAAACAATTATCTCATCCTCTGCAATATATCATTACAAACTGGGTCTTTTCAAATTCTGAATTTATCATATTTAGAGCAGGAGTGTTAGAAGTTGGTGTTGAACCAACAGAAACAAAAAGAGACTTTCCATTGAGGGCTTTATCTATCATGCCTGGCGAATAAATAATAAACAATGAGAGACAAACATCGGACATATAGATTGGCCCCGGGTAATATTCTGCAGCAGCCGCAGTTCCACATTTGATTGGCATCAACTGTGTGTCAAATGAGGTTGTTAGCTGAAATGTTTGACTTTCAAATGAATACCATGCTATCCCTTCATTGTGCAGACACTGCTTACCCTATAAAATCATGAGTGATGAGTCAAGCTTTGACTGATAGAACTGGTTATACCTGTTTATATGCAGTTCATGCCACTGCTCACAACTCATGTGCAAAGTGTCTTTTTATTTTTCCTCTGCGGTGTCCAAAACACTCACACGGACTGCAATGTTCTCTAAATTTGCATTTAGTTCTCTCTTTTTTGTTTTACTTTGTTTCATTGCAAGTAGCTTAATTCCACCAGAAAAACCAAAAAGTTCCTGCTTTTTACCATTTTTCTTTAATATTTGGTTTGAATTCATTGTGACCTGAAAAAGCAACTCACATGCTGAAAGTGCAAGCTTTTAAGAGGAGATTGATTAAGATTTTTGTGTCTATACAGAACTAGATGATGATATGTGACTTTTTTCCACTCATTATAAACAATCCAGCAGCCTGTATATGTACGCTACAGAATCCAGTCTGGCAAAACACTTTAAGGCCTGTCTGGATTTGCTGTTAGTCGCTGCCAGTATACCATTTCCGGCTCTGGGGAAAAAAATGTTTTCACTGGTGACATGATATGAAAAAATAAAAAGCAGCAAGCTTTTAAAACATCTCAAATACCTGTGGCATGACAATAATGAAAAAATGTAAGGTTTTATTCCTTGAAATGGAGTTTTGTAGCTGTAGCTTAGCATCATTTGAAAAGGAAGGGGCTGTGTCAGATAGAGATATGTACAAACACACATGTTCACTGAGGCCTCATCATACATCACAATGAAAATAGGTGTGGTTAAGTGATTCCTGTCAAGGATGGAATACATTTCCCCTCCCAAAAGGCATGGTGCAGGGACATTAACAATTCCTACAAAGTTTTAATCTTCCCAAATGAAAAAAGAAGCTTATATTGTCATTCACATCAGGTATTTTTTTTAAATGATTCAGAAACTTTTAAGAGAGTTTTAAAGGGGCAAAAGGGTACAAAACTCATCCAACCTGCCTTCAGTTCAAATAAGAAATTTCAGTTTTATTCGTCCTCAGGCAGCAGTGATATGACTTTAAATACACACTGCATTCTCAGGTGTCAGCAAGTGATGTCGAACTTACAGATCATGAACTCTTTAGAATGAAAATGAGCTGACAGGGTGTTAATACAGAATCAGAAAAGTCCTGTCAGAGGAAACTTGGTTGAGAGAAGTGGATTTGTGATAGGTCATAGAAATGTGATGGCATAGAATAAAGACAATTAGGGCTTTGTTCGCTGTGCTATAATGTGTTGAGAAGATGGTTTACATGATTGAAGGTTTAACTGTTTGAACATGTCTGACGTTCTGCATTTTGCCTCTCTCGACAGAGTTTCAATGCTCCTCCACGTTCTAAGATGAAGTTATGGAAAGGTGCTACTTTTGCCTTCATGCTCTGTGGCGCAGCCCTGTCCATCCTCCTCATTAGAAACATGGCCACTATCGGACAGTTCAATCCAAAGACAAAATACTCATCTTCATCTGCATCAAGACAGTCCTCATCATCAGAATCACTTTCCAAAACCTCCCTGCCATCACCCTCATCATCATCATCAACTTCCTCAGCAGAACTGACGGTGTTGTCCAGGCCGATGGGTGGTCTTCATCGGAAAACCCGCTCTACAGACGAAGTGAACTCCATCCTCTCAGAGTGTAAGATAAACTGTTATTTTCTGCCTTATTTGTCTGGACTGAGATAAGGTGTCGTGTGAAAGGATTGCAGAGGTTCAGACAGAGCACTTCATACTCAACTGTTTATAGAGCAGCTTGTAATGTCTTACAATAACCTGCAGGCAGTTAGCACTGACTCGCTCTCAACAGGCGGAAGGTTATAGCCTTTCTGGAAGAGATGACACACCCATTTTATTGTTGTCTCATTAACGAACATTTGTCAACAAAATTGGCTTCACAGGAACAGGAACAGGAACAGTGTGATAGATAAGAGTTTGCAGCTGTCATGATATCAGATAAGATACATTTGTGTACTTCTGTTGGCACCTTACTTTCATTATCTTGCCATCTACAATATGCTATCTGTCTGAACCATCTGCCCCGTTCAATCTTATTATCAAGAATGTGCTTCCCAGAGTTATGCAGAAATCAGATAATTTCTTTATTACCTAAATGTTGATGTGTCTCCTCTCCCTTAGTCTCCATGATGTTCCAGAGCTTCACAGAAGGCGAGTTTCAGCATGTGGTCGGGAAACTTTTGGACAGGAAAAGACAGGGCCGGCGCCTGAGCCAGGGCCAGACCCGTAGGACTAAAAGAGCCAAGAGGCCTAAGCCCTGCTCTGTGAGGGAGCTGGAGGTGACTGTGAGTGAACTGGGTCTTGGCTATGAAAGCGATGAGACGGTGATGCTGCGCTACTGCAGCGGCAAATGCACAGCCCACCGTCACAACTACGACATCACCATGGACTACATGATGCGGACAGGCTTCGGGAAGAGGGGCCGTAAGGACAAGGTTAGCAAAGGCCCCTGCTGCCGGCCGATTGCATTCGAGAAGGACTTTTCCTTCCTGGACAACAGAAGCCGCTATCACACAATACAGAATGTTTCGGCGAAGAATTGTGGGTGTGTATGACCCAGAGAAATGGACTTATCAATTCTTCATGCTGCTCAAAGCCTCTGTCAGAAGAGTTTAACACAGATGCTGTTAAAAGACAAACTACGGGGGAAAAAAACACTCAAGGAAGAAAGACCAGGAATATGTTTATGGCTGCTCCACGGCGGCCTTTTTTGACAGACAGACTTTGAATTTCTGGTGTCTGTCACCACCTGTTGGATCAAATCACACGGACAACAAATGCGAAAGTGTTTGTTTGAGATACAGAAAATTACTGATACCACAACATTTTTATTATATTTTCTATCTGTGTAGTAACACTGTAAACTGTGGTGTAACAACAATGTAGCAACATTATATTTGTGATATTATATTTGAGTAGTAGTACATGCTCATGATAATGACGAGCCATGGTGAAATAAATTTTTGCTGTTACAACATTTCATAGCCATGTGCGTTAACTTCCGTAAGTCCAGGTCTTGTAGTTTACATTATAATAATGATGACACTAAATCACCTCTTGGGCAAAAAGTGCTCAAAAAACCAATTCAAAGCCATAAAAAAAACAATGTATAAAATATGTAATACACCAATGTTTACTTTACATTCTGTGCAGGACAGTTTGGACAATTTAACAAATTATAATGTCAGTTGTCTCCGAAAAGTATGTTGACTTAAAGGTGTGTTGAGTTTTTGTTATCACAGGCCATGACTTTATGACCTCTTTCCCTACATTACTGTTACTGATTGCAGTGTTATTACACAGGTAAGAAAAACAAGTGTTATTGATAAGACGATGAAAGAAAATCCTTTTTTTATAGCTTCAGCTCCGATACCCACCTTTAAATTTTGTGTTTTGTATATTAATGTGTAGATCAGGCCCTGCATCAAAACACATAGAAACACTTAAGCAACACAGTACAACAATATGAAACTTGATACCATTTTCTCCCCATAGAATAAGTCATCACACTCAAAGAAATTATCATTTTAAGTCTGTTTTTATAAATTTTTCCCCATGCAAGCCAGTATTGTAATTACCCATTATCCTCTGGAATTATTTTCCTCAAAGAATTGCCAAAACACACTAAGTCAATTCAACACATGGGATGAATTCATAAACTAAGACCCATAAAAATGTCTCATGTTCCAGGTGAAAAACTCTTTTTAATAGTTGACACTCAGATGTTTTAGGAAATCTGAGGCTGAAGTGTGGATGAACTCAGGTTCTGGAGTTGTGTTTGCACCCATCCATAAAACCCTGCAACGTACTATGATCCTAAGCCCAGAGTACAGCCTTTTATTGGCCCGTCAAATGCCTCCTTGTTGTATTGCCTGGTAGACTTTTAGAGGAAAAATAAGCTGTTGAAATGACTCATTAAGCATTTTTTTTCACCTTCCATAATCTTTATTTGGTTTGAACCCATTGCAACTGTTTGCCTGAAGTACAATAAATTATGTTTTTTGTTTTTTTCCTAAGGAGGTGCAGTGTGGGGCACGGATGCGGTGCATCTTTATTGTAGTTTATATTGTATTTATTTTGGAAGTAAATTATGGTTTTTGCATATTTATTTAGATTACCACACAGAAACGGGACAGCTTATTATCATTAAGCAACTGTGCCAAAAAATGTTTTATCATTTTGACATTCTATATTGACTGCTGAATAAACATATTTGAGAGGTATGGATGTTCATCATTTCTCCCAAGATTTTGGGGGGTCGAATACTCTGTACTCAGACTGTATTTAAAATAAATAAATACATTAATAAAATAATACAACTCTGATAATGCATGATGCTTTTAATAATGAAATAAATTGCTATAGGATGGTGAGATCTTTAAGGGGAATGTAGCAGCAGAGGAGATGCTGGCGATCAGATTACAATAAATAAAACATTTAGCAGATTAAAAACACAGCGCCATTGTAATGCTGATATGTAAACATTCCTTGATGACGCTGGCTCATTCTGGGAGGTTCATTCTCTGGACTCATCTATTATACAGCAGCTCAACAGCCTCTGTACTGAACAGCAGTGATGACATAAGCTTATACAAGAGGACATGTGACCAGACGCTTTCATCCCTCTTGACTGGACAGGAAAAATCAACTTTGAGCCACCCTTCACTCTGTTGCCACTGTTTATGTTTGAATAAGGTTCATATTAATTTTGTAAGAACTTAACAAATCTGCCATGTGCACAGCATGACAGATTTTGTTTTCTTTTTTGGAAAATGCATCCCTTTTAACCCAGAATGTTGTATCTCAAAAAAGTAAACTTCTCAATGGTGAACATAAACAGCCTTGTTTTTAGCTCGACCATTATACCCTTCTGCATAGTTAAAACCTATGACTTAACCTTAGTCATAATGTTTCGTCATAGGTTAAAACTATGGAGAAATGCATAGTCTGTTTAGACATAGTCATATGCACTTCTGCATACTCAAAACCTATGACTAAACTCTAGTCATAATGTTCAGTCATAGGTTATAAAGCTATACAGAGGTACATAGTCTGCATTGTTCAGTCATATGCATTTCTGCATGGTCAAAACCTGTGACTGAACTTATATCATAGGTTTTTACAAGAGCTTCATGAGGTCAAGAACTGATGCACTCCCTCAACCTCTAAACATTAAATTTTAAAAGGTAAACTGCATCTCAAAGGGTCACAAAAATCATGAAGAAACACATTTTCTCACTTGTATCCAGCAATGCTGAGAGTTAAGATTAAGGCAGGTTTTGAGCTATTTTATTCTAAGATTTCTGCTTCCCATGCCAAATAAGGTGAGGAGAATGTTGTTTTGGTTGCTCAGACTATTGAAAAAATGCACAGAAAAATTCAACAGCAACTTGTATTTCCAGCAAACAGTTGTCCAGTTGTTCTGCATTTAGTACAGGACCTTTGTGAAATGTTTTACCAGGGACTATTTTTGAGTTGAAGTAGGTTGTTGGTTCCTATGGAAACTGTCGACAGTGAGGTGGATTAGCCTTTCTAATAATCAGACTGAATGGTCATTTCATTTTTGTTTAACTTCTTGTCCATGTTAGCTGTTTTCTGTTCGGGAGGGGTTATTATAAACACCATTTTCAATTAATACAGAAGCTGTAGCACTGGTTGCAAAGAATAATTAACTTTGAACATTTTTCAAAATGATCAAAGAAAGAAAGTTTTTTTTTTATGAATGCATAAAGTGATCTGGATACAGTGTTGGAGGTGAGGCTCCATTAATTCCTATGAAGGTTGCTCAGAGGCGCATGAAGCCAAAAAAGCCACTTCTGCTGTAAAGTAATTACTCGGATATTGCTCACATTTCCTGATCATTGGGCCAATAGCGCATGCACACAAGAGACTTCTGGTTTGGGCTCTGCTAACTTGAATGGGGATAAAATAATTCAGTCGTGTTCTTTTAGTATTTCCAAGTGTTATCGGACCAATGGGGCAAATTCTGATCCATTCTGATCATTTTGTGGGGGTTGCGATGCTTAAAAAATGTATTCATCATTTTGCAGCCACTCCTTTTCCCATGGCTGTGGACCCGAACCTGGATATTGTAATTACACAGTTCAGCCACTATGTCAAATTGGCTTTAAAGCCGAGCGCTGTTCCTGTAGGGTTTAGTAGATCCATTAAAAAAAACCTGTACATCTGCGTCAATCTCATCTGTGCTTGTCACCATTATTGTGGCAATTCTGTTGCCATTTTTCTGCCTTTGGCACAAGAATGACATCCCCATATTTAATCACGCTTACAAGGGTGTTATTGGCTCAGCGGGTTATCTGATGAGGACACAGCTGTCAATGAGATGTGGGCATTAATTAAGAGGTCTGGAACCACACTTTGGTTAAATTAGGAATGTCTTTTTGGATTTGAATCGTTTTGTTCAGTTTAGTTTAAAAAAAATTTAGACACTGGCATGATGTTTGTTTCCTTTTTTCTATCTGTTCGACTGCATTTCAGTACACACATCAGTTAAGCCAATGGCTCAAAATTCATAACACTGTGGTGCTTATATCGGACTCTGACTGTTTAGACTGACTAGACAATCAGTCAGACAGAGTCAAAGATGTTGTGACTGTCTGAATCTGTCAATAGGGGTATGTGAAATATTTTGAATACTAACTAACTCTTTATTTTAATCAAGGAAAATCTCTCCAAAATGCTTTTTCCCCAGCAGATATTTTGACAGGTCATAGCAGGTAAAGCACAGGTGTGTCAGGTGGAGTCATTGATATTGCTTTCCATGAAACGTAATGGTCACAAAGCCGTCATTAACATATGTATTTACCTCTGACTCTGACTCTGACTCTGACACCTGTGTTTTACCTACTGTGAAAAGTCATAATGTCTGTTGTGAAAACGGTCTGTTGCTGCATGGAGGGGAGGCAGAGAAAGCAGGTTGAAGGGTAAATCAGAAAAGCTAACAACAACACTTCATGTCAACTCGTTCAACTCTATGAAAATCACAGTTTAGAATATATGACACTTTGTGAGTATCTGAGCAGGAATCATCGGGGAGAGAAAAAGTCGGAACATTAAATTCTCCAAAAGTGGGGTCAGAAGGTTTTTATGGACAGTGATATATATATGTCTATACATACAGTATCGGTTTCATGTGGAGGTAATTCAAGAACAATATTTGTGTAAGGTATATGCACACCCTGCACATCTCATCTCTTTAGTATGACATAAAGTATATACTGAAAGTCTCATGTTCTTCATGAACGGTAATGGCTGTGCAATGCAGTATGTTTGTTGAATTTTGCTCCCTTTTTCAGTCCACCCAATTTAAAAATCTACACACTTATTTGGGCTATCTCAAATTTAATATGTTATGACCATATTTCATCCCCTAAGTATCAGTTATATTAAGCAGGAAAAGCCTCCTCCTGGGTTATACACACGAAGACTTAGTGCTTGTTTTCCCCGGGAGACACAGCTTACACAACTTCCTGCACAGTTTCAATGAGGCAACACCACCTCTTGGAGTTTACACGTAAACCCTGACTGCAGGCTTTTGGAGGTAACACAGAAGTGGAGTTGAGTTATCTGAGTTTTGAGTCGGTCAGAGGCAGGTCACACAGAATGATGTGGCTCATGTTTAGTCCTGGGCAACTGTTGTGTTATTGTGAGTGAAAAAATAATCCTTTCCCTTTGGGATTTATTTGGCCAACTGGAGCACATGCTTCAATTTGACTGTGACTTACTGTATTTACTACAGCTGTGAGGGAGAGATGACTTCAACAGTTTGTATTTTGAGCAATTTCATATTTTTAAAGCCAAATACAGAAATAACAGATATGTAAATGACTCCCTTACATCAAAAGCATACCACCCTCAAACATTTGGATGCAATGAAATATGCAATATGATGAATTTCCCTGGATATTGCTATAAATTGTCCACTTGGGTTACAAGAGGAAAAGTAAAGTATTTAACCAGCATGCTGTATTTACATAGTTTCTTTATGTGATTTCCTGATTTTTTTTTTACATGCTCCAAAATGAGCGCCAAAACCATGCCTTAAGATGTTTACAACAGCAATGAAAGTGGAGCTACTTTACCTCAGACACAAACAGATATTTCCGCTAGTTGCCACAGCAGAGATCTGGAAGATCAGCAGGAATGAATAAACGATAGCTGGTTAATGAAAGCAACACTGGTGAGAAAATCAAACTGTATAGTAACACATGGCACCTATTTGATCACAAAGTATGATTAATCTTAAGGAATTTGCACCACACTTTTGGAGTGTGGTTTCAAAGAAATAATCATTATGGTTATTTGTTTTTCCTGACATGCTTTTCATGGGGTGATAATGGCAGGCTAGACCTTGGGCCAGTGGGAGTTAATGAGCTAAAAGAAGTGAAACTCTTTGCCAGCAAGCGATTTAAACTGAGTAGACAGGATCCTCATTAAGACTAAGTTTATCCATCATACTCTTCTACATGTTATATTTCTGTAGGTTTCTTGTTCTGACACTAGCTAAAGCACGTTAGATCAAATTAACTATTATTTGCATTTGGAGATTTAAAGGAAACCCCCCCTCAATATTCATGTCAACATTCAAGCATGTTGGAAGTTAATAGTGGTAGTGAATCAAGGACATCTGTTGTTGGTAACAGTGCTGACAAGATCTACAATAAACATGCCAAAGTTTTACATTCCCCTCCCATGTCCAGCTGCAGCATGTTGGTGAGTTCAGACATATTTAGAGGAAGACAGCAGAACGGACGGAGGATGCAGCGGTGACTCTGGAGGACTCGAATAGCCTCGACAACTGCAGCGAACAGGTGTTACTCCTCTTACTGAGCAACTCTGAACTCTCTAAAGACGAATTAACAGAATCCATTTGGCCGTGTTTTTTCATAATCAAATTATTACATTTAAACATTGGGCGTTACATTTTTTATTACATTGTAAGATTTATACAGGGTTCGTTTTGGGGAGATCACAGATATATATTATTTTATAATGAAAACTGTTCAAGTCATAGAAGTGTTCTTGTTGACTCATTGACTCATATTCATTCATAATTCATGTGCAATCCACAATATGCATCTATAAATATTTAAAACCTTTGAACCTAGATAATCATTAATAATTCACCACATTTATGTAACTGCTAATAGAAAAAGTTGACATTGTGTGTGTGCAATTTGTGTTTCAGAATGAACTGCTCAATGGGCCATGAAGGTAAGTGACTGTCCTTTCACTGCCATCTGTATGATCTGTTTGTGTGTCAAACTTGGCCTAGTGATGACTTTACTTTTACGTTTACTAAACGAAGGTTTGCTTAATTGAAACTGGTGCCCCAAAAATATTTACATTTCATGAAAAAAATACACAATGTATCTCAAATAACAAAATAGATGCCAGTAACATAAGACTAAATGACTAAATGACCAAATAACAACAGTTAGCTTAGCTTAGCATATACAGACTCTCATTTTAAACTGCATTAATATGAGGTTTCTAATTCTAAAACACGTATTTCTCCAGAAATGCAAAAAGAAATGAAATAATCAGACCTTGAGCTGCAACTGTTGCTAATTGTTAAATTAATCACCAACCAACTTGATAATTGAATGATCCTTTTGTGAAAAAAGTCAAAATGATCTGATTTCAGTTTTCAAACTGGTTTCTTTCATCTTTTATGATATTACACTGAATACCTTTTTGTTGTGGACTGTTGGCTGGAAAAAATAAGATATTTGAGGACGTCCGCTTGTAACAGTGACTGGCGTTTTTCACAATTTTCTGGAATTTTATGGACCAAACAATTAATTGATTAATCGAGAAAATGATCAACAGATCAGTTGTTTGTTGTTACAGCTTGTGATTCTACAGTCACTTCCTGTTTATACATGACTCTGACTCTCCTAGAAACAAGTTTACACATTACTTAAATGGTTATTTGCTAAAACATTTTACATGTCTTAATGTTGCAACTTGATTAGACAATCACTAGTTTGAAACTAGCTAGTACTCACTAAGAACTTCGGAAGGACTTCACATAAAAACTTGAAGTGATGGATTTACGATCAGCTGGTGCAACACAGCCCTCGAGCACAATAACGTGACAGGGTCCAGATAGGCTGCTGGTGTCGCAACTACATAAGCGTAGCTCTCTGATTGGTTGGTTTCACTTTGAGGCTGTGGTACTGGAGGTGCAAAGGCTGCTTAATTCAGCGTTACTGTCTTAAAATAGACTTCATATAGCATTGTCTCTGCTGTAGAAAAGAATGATGGCCATTCTGTGAAGAGGTTGGCATGAGTTTGGTTGAACAGAGGCTCTTCTGTTTTCTGATGTTAATATACGCCAGTCTGAGTCCTTTAGACTCTTTGCAAACAGTCTCACTTGTCTCTTCTTGAGGTGGATGCGGCTTTAGACGGTGCTGATAACGGTCTCTGTGCAGAGCTGTTTGGACATTTGGCAGATGGGTACATTCAACAGTCAACATTAATGTTACTGATAGTAGGCAGGATAGTAGGAGATATGTCAGACCTTTGTAGTAAAGTTGACACAGTTATCTTTGCCGCAGGATATGCTTCTTTTGCTTTCTGTGCTACTTGTTGTAGTGCTGCTCCACAGTTATATGATAATTGAATTGGTCTTTTTTATTTATGGTAGATTAGACCAGCTTTTCATTTGATCATGATAACATACTCACCAAAGTAAGTGCTGTGCTGTGGGAACATGTAATATTGCTGCAAAAAACTCCACCTGGGCAAGAAATGAAAAAGCCAGACAATCACAGTGTGTAAACAAGAGAAGAATTTACCCCGATGATTTAAACAAACGAAATAGTTGTTCACATTCCGTAAACTGTGAAAGATATTAAACTGGTTAGAGTTTGTTTAGTCTCTAATAAGCTTGGTTACCTTGGGGCTTTGTTTACAGTGTGATATACTTGCCACACTTCTGTTTCTTGTTCCATAGCAATGTTGCTACATTCTTTGATCTAAGCATCTAATTTGGAACTTGGTTATTATTATAATAATAGAGAAAGTTCTGAGAAGAATTCCCCGATTGTAATAAACTGGAAAATGTAACACCAGTGAAGACCTGCAATTCAAGTCACATATGCCTCCTGGGAAGTTTCTTTTTCAATGTTGGTGGGTGTGGGAGTGTTTGTAGTGTGCACAGGAGTTTGTAGGGGCTTTGGGGTGGGGCAGTGATTGGGAGTGGTAGAATTTGATGGAACAAGGGGGATTAGTTGAAGTTTGGGACATTGTAATGCTGGAAGTCGGAAAAAGTGATGATGCTCCAGCTCAGTTCAATCTCTTCAGCCTTTGGTGATTTCTGACCCCTGACACCCAAAATCAGGAAGATATAGATTTTTATTATGTGTATTATTATATATTAAATTACTATATTTAAAAGTGTGCACTGAATTCACATTGAAAGTCTTGATTTAAATAACATGACTTTAAATATGGAGAAAAGAAGCTTCTAGTTATCAAAAAATTGTCTCCAGTGTTACATGTGCGGATCCATCCTTTCCTCAAATGTAATGTTTGGACTTGTTTCGAATATTTGATTCCTCCCAGTTGTTTGACATGGTTTGTCCCAATCAACAAATCCCCAAGAGATTAAGTTGTGCTGAATTATAATTAGTTTCAGACCAAAACACTGAAAATGTGCCCTGTTTAGTAGTAGACGCCTAAAGAAGTGTGCTGAGTGATTAGAAGCAGAAATAGAGAGAAGGATGAAGGACAGAAGGAATAAAGGAGAAATGAATGAGGTTATTGGGCTGAATGTATATTTGTCCAGTCTGACGAGTCACAGCAGGCTTGTATTCAGGACGCTCTGATGTGGCTGAAATCATTTTGGTTTAAATTTTGTTCCTACTGTACTTGTGACGTGAAACATTTATAGAAACAAACAACCTTGACGTTTTTATATTGAATCATTATAATTAACAAAAACATCTTGGAGTCTCTGAAATTCAATTTAATTTTAAAGGGATTTATTTCCATCTCTATAGTTTCATTCTGGGACTCCACCAGAGTAGCTTTGCATGAGTCACAGTTTAAAAAAAAAAATCCTTATTTATCTTATACTGGTTCTTTATGAAGCCATTTTATCTCCTGTCTCTTTAAGGCCACCCTCTTAATGAACCTGACTTCAGGTAACTCAGGACGCTACATAAACAAACAATGAAACAAACTATAGTAGTAGGATTTCACTTGTTTACAATGTTCTTTACACAAAATGTCAACTTCTCAAATACAACTGTGCATGATTCCAATCCAATATGCGCGTGAACAACACAAACAACACATGGAAAAACCTTAACAACAACCATAGCAACCAAGGTTGCAGAATATACAACTGTTTACAGGCATGCATGACAATCTGATGTCAGCTCGTTGGCAAGGTAGAAAGAAATGCCTCAAACGAAGTGATCAGAGCAGGTTGAAGCCCTAGCTTTTGACTTGCAGGCAGCATTTTTACAAAATCAAATTTTTTGGAACTATGTTTAACATAGACATCTGACATTATAGCCATATATATGTATGTGTATATATATACATATATATATATATATATATATATATATATATATATATATATAACAGAAAACCACAAAAAGCACAATAGGTCCCCTTTAACTGTCTGCCTTTAAATGGCTTTATATTCCTTGTCAAAGTGTTCAAAGCACTTTCAGGGCTGAAATTCCTTTTGATCTGTGATTTACAGCTTTAATTGACCTGATTTAAATGAATAAATCTTGCAGTATTATGTGTAAATTTTGATGAGGTATCTAGGGATACAGTTTTTCACATGACAGCTCCCCCTTGTGGAATAATGCAAGGATGACAAATGAGACAAACATAACTGAACTGGGATTACTATAGGCCATATTCAAATGTAATGGATGAATATGGTACTGTATATTTAATTGAAAAAGTATTTATAGTATGACTGATCAAATAAATATAATCATTAATAGTAAATGGATGATATAAATAATAACAGCTTTTCAAGACAAACTGGTAATGATGGAAGACATATCCAGATCTTTTTTATTTAAGTAAAAGTAGCAACAGTGTGATACTCAATGTTACATGTAACAGAAATGTTTAACAGAAGTATCAAACAATAGCAGAACGATGCAACTAGTCCAGCTGGTGTGAATTCATACTGTTGATTGATTTTATGTACAGTACGTATTCTATTTTATAGCTGAAAATACAGTTTGCATGTAAAATATTCATCGGTAACTACATTGCAAAGAAATTGGTTTTAAAAAAACAGCAATAAAAACAATATTTTGCTCTGAAATGTAGTGAAGTAAATGCATAAGTAGCATAAAGTAGAAGTACTCAAGTAAAAATAGGCCTACATGAGAAAGGTTTTTCCTAATCTCATGAGGAGACAGGTAAAACTTCTGCCAATCTTTACAAGGCTACATTTTAATTATTATTAAGTGTATCTTAATTAACACTGTTACATTTATGTTGAGTTTGAGATACGGTCAAGAGCAGCTACTAAATAGACCTCGAGGTGAGATTTATTGGCCAACTGCTGTTTCAAATGTTTTGGGGGTTTTTCCTCGCCATAATCATTCCTCCTGTTCATACTGGACATTAGACGATCCCTTCATAATGCACTTGCAGTGCAATTGATGGGAGCCAAAATCCACAAGCGTCCGTCTGTGAAAAAATGCATTTAAAAGTTTATCTGAAGCTAATATGAAGCTTCAGATGTCCAAATGAGTTCAATCAAGTAGATATCTTTCAACTTTAGTCTTTTAGGGCCAAAGTCTCTGTTTTTGTTGCTATACTTGTACTGCAGCTAAAGAGGAAAACACTGGCCGAGGAAACACAAAGACGGAATTTGATTCTAAGAAGACTGTAAATGTGGCAGGTATCCATTTGATTCGACTAACTCAGACTGCTGAAGCGTCAGATAAACTTTTTAATGCATTTTTACACAAAATTGCTGTTTAGGCACACAGTGGATTTTGGCCTCCATCACTTACACTGAAAGCACAACTGAAGGGGATTTTTTTAAATAGCCAGTACAAGCAGAAGGAATGATTACAGCAAGGAAAACTGCTGTGCAGTGCTCATATGGGCACCTGACTGTTGTTTAAAGACAAACTTGAAAGATTGTGAACCTACCATTTAAAGCACTCAGAAAAATTGAGGCGTTAATATCAACAATTTCACAACGACTGGGCAAACTCCAGAACGGCTACTTAATGGATCATGTGGTAAGATTTTTTTGTCAACTATAAGAATTGTAGATATAGTTACTGGATCTGGATTAAAAGCAGAACAGTTTGTTTAATGTACAGACAAACTTTAAATTAAACTTTATAAACGTAAAAAGCATTTTAATGTAGTCGATAATCAATTAAATAATTGTTCAACTCTGATAACAAACAGCTGTGATATTACTTGTTTTCAACACATTAGTTTGAACTTTTGCGTGAATGCAAACCCACAAACAGTCAATTTCGATTATTTTCAATGTTATGTCATCAGATAAGTAATTCTCAGGGTCTCCCAGAAAAAATACAAAACATTAGTTCCCAGCATTTTTTCTGTTAACATCCTTGAACACTGAGACTGTCCCCAGGCTCCGATAACAACATGGAACCATATTTGACTATTGAGCGATTTATTTGTTTATATATCAAGTAAAGTTTGGACACTTTACTTAAATCCACGTCATGCTCTTTATTCCCGTTAGTAATCTTACTTTATTTATATGACATTTCCAACCCAGAGGAGAGTGATTCTTGTAAACGCCTCATAGTAGAAACAGTTTCAGTGATTCCCTTCCCCCCACCTCCAGCTCTTTTAGGAATGACTTCACTCCTTGTAAGGAAATAAATGACACAAATAAAGAATCATCAGAAGCTCTACATGGGAGATCATATAAATGTTCCCCCTGCTTTGATTATTGTTTTTTATGTAGCACCTGCTGTTTACACAAGCTGCTCAGAGGGATGAATATAATGTGACTTTGATATATATTTACCTCTCTTCACTAATCTAAAAACACTACTCCCCATCTCCATCAGAGAGCATTCCACGAATTCTCATTTTAAGTATTTTCATTGCAACCTTTTATCAACTTCCCCCTTCAAATGTAATCTTCCCTCATATGATTGCCCTTAAAGCATTGCCAACACTTCCCAAGTCAACTAGAACTGCATAACTCATTTACAAATATACCTCTTGTGAACATGCTTACAGTTTACAGGTGATAACAGGTCTTAGGAATAAGGTAATTTACATTTCTCATTTCTTTTTAGCGGTCAGAGATCAGAGCTGACTGGGAAAAAGAAGAATGAGTGCAGTGTCAGCAGATGCAATTTGTTTTCCAAGTGCAAGGAATTTTTATAAGGAGCTGCTTGAGTAATGACATCGTGTAAGAGGTTAATTCCTGGACTTATTTATTTTTTTCACAATGCATATTAGGTATTTCTCATGCTGACATCATGACATGTATAGGTTTGAAAGTTGTCCAAGTCTCCTGAAATCCAGGGGCTGCTGCAACAGAGAGGTATCACCTTACTACAGCTTCCACCTGGTCTGAAGTAATGCATTTTTACTCTGCATCATTTGCATTTATTGGGCTGAAGAACACAGTCTGTGTATTCATTTGATTTGCAAATTAATACAGCACTGAAACACAAGACAAAAACATATTATTTAAGCAACTACTTCAAAGCACATTTTTTACTTTTCCCTAATTAACACTTAGTACCTCCAGATAACCAATTACACCAATGGTTAGGGTTTGGGACATTGTAAAGAGTTCCCAAGACTGAGCATAGCGTTTTAAGCTAAATACTAACGTCAGTACGATACCACTCAAAAGTTTGGACACACTTCCTCTATCAAGTGAATGAGAATGTAAGTCCAAACTTTTGACTGCTATTGTATATTTATGTATATAATTGATCCCAATCGATCTAATACTTAATACTATTTCACTCAAAACCTAAAATGCACACCTCATAGTGACGCTAGAGAAAAGTCAGATTGATTAACTACGATTAAAGGCTTCGATATAAAATGTCATGTTTATTTTATTCTTCTTGGGAAATTCACTGTGAGGAAACGCTGCCTCATTTTTTTCCCCCTTGTGATAAAATGTTCCTTTTCCTTTTTCCTATCCCTCATATTTCTGACAACACATAGTGAATATATGGTTACTAAGATTAGACTATTGCCCCTATGTGACCTTGATTACTAAAGCACACATTGTTATAAAAAAAGAAAGGCATGATTCAGAAAAAAACTGTTATGTTACTATGCAACATCAGGTAACACCACCTTTGAAGATTCTACTAACTCCACATTCTCCAGTGGAGCAGCGTGTGCTTATTTTGGTGCTGAGTCCTTACGTAACAACTAAGCCTCATGAATCAACAAAGAGTACAAGAGAAGAGGAGTGGAGTGTTTTGACTTCACGGTCAACTTCATTTCATGAAGAGAGAAAAAACAACAATCAAACGAAACATTAGAAGAAGTATGCTTTAACCTTCACTTTTTTAAATCTTGCTTTTAATTGCTTTTAAAAGCTACACAACTGTGTGTTTTGTACATTACAGTGGTTTTGGACTCCTGACAAAGTCAGCTAATGTAATCTGAGTATGTCACCTGGTGACATATTGTAAAAGTAATGGTTTGGTCCCTCTGACTGACTTATTATTATATATGACATTATAAGATTATTAATACTAAAGCAGCATGTTACTGTTGTAGCTGCTGCAGGTGGAGCTAGTTTCAACGACTTTATATACAGTTAGCTAGTTTAGTCCAACCTAGGGGCCCCTTCAAAACGTCATCAGATAAATGTGAGGGGTCGTGAGATAATAATGGGAGAGCAAAGAAAAAAAAACTTCTGATACACCAACCTTTTTCAGTTTTTATCTTTAATTCTTGTTTAAATATTGGATCATTTGAACATGTATTGAAATTAAACCATGTGGGAAGTTGAAAAGGGAGAAAGAGAGAAGAGAAAAAGATCACTGGTTTTTTTTCTCCTTTATTTTACAGTGGGTGACATAGAGGCCAACAGGCAACAGGGGAATGATCTGCCATGAAGGTCTCATGCTGGAATTAAACCAGGGACACTGCTTTTATGTGGCAGGAGCCATAACCACTCAGCTACCGAGGCGCTCCTACACAAGGCTTTTTGTAAGATGTCAAAAGCCAAAAAGATTGGAAACAACTGGCTGGGTGAGGTGGGAGTTATTGTTCCATTATTTATATCATTTGCATGATGTAGAGAAGTCCCAGACGGTTGACTCTATATCAGATTGGCCTCCCCTTTTCAGGTCTGATTTTAAACAGGAGAAGACAAGTAGAATTGGAAGACAGGGCATTTGACATAATATTTCAAATGAGATTTCAAGTGAGTTTTGCAGTCACCGCAACAGGCAGGTACATACGGGGGAATGACGTGATGTAATAAATATAATACGTTACATTTCAGAAAACTCTTTTTCCTGCAGTGACAGAGACAACAGGGCATCAGGTCACATTTTATATTCATGTACCTACTCATCTGTAAAGTGCAATAATAACTGGCCCCTCAGATTACCATTTGAGGCGGGAATGCTGTGCGTTTTTGTCTGCCTCTCTGTTCTGTATAAAAGGTACAGAACCGGCTGCAGAGGTAGGCTATAGTCACAGAGCTGAATCAATGCTGACACAGCAGGACAGGGAGCTAATGATGTTGTCCCTGTCAGGTGCTGAGGAACCAGGGCAACCTGATGAGAAATGAACTTGAACTACTACTGGAACAAGACATATGTGAATTTACAGTGCAGAGGTGAAATCATCCTTGATGGTGTTGGTTTACAGGATGAGGGAAACTACAAACTTGAGAGTCATACTGACTCAGTTGCCCCAGGTCAATAAGGTGTGCATCAGGTGTTGAGAAACCAGGGCAACTTGATGGGAAATGAGCTGAATACAGATCATTGGAATGATACTATACAATTAACCCCAGTGAGTGAGGTTACATGTAGAGATGCGGAGAAATCAATCTTTATTTTTATAGTGCCAAATCACCACAAAAGTCATCTCAAGTCACTTTACAAATGGAGTAAGTCTAAACCGTACTCATTAATTTATATATGGATATGTATATTGGCTTGTAGAAGCCAATAACGTCATAACGGTCAATAACGTAATAAATTTGCCTCTTTTTTAATGTAATAAGCCAATAACGTAATAACTTGCCAATAACATAATAAAAGTCCTGAACCAAAAAACGTGATAACTTTTTTAATACGTTATTTGCCTGTTTTTAAAAAAACTTTTTCAAATGTAATAACTGGAGCCGATAATGTAATAATATACTAATGTCACTTTATTTAAGTTTTATTTAATGGATATATCTGTGAAAATGCACTCTCTCTCTCTCTCTGTCCCTCTCTCTCTGTCTGTCTCTCTCTGTGTCTCTGTCTGTCCCACTGCATTTTCAGTTATATCCAGTGAGAGGGGGATTTTAAAAAAAAGAAGAAAAAAGTATTAGTCTTTGATTATTCTGTGGCCCGCCATCTAATGGCTTAGAAGAAAACTGGCCCCGAGGCCAATCTTACTTACCAACCCCTTGCTTAGAGACTCTAACCTCCCTCCAAATGTGAGCGGCTGTCTGTTGCCTTTATACCTATCAGACCATCTTCTCGCCATCTAGGAAAAACGTTCTAGGTCTTAGCATCACTGCAAGAGCATGACAGCATATACATGAGTAAACATAATTAGTTGGTGGAGAGACTGTGTAGGAGTTCCACACTGTAATTTATACAGAGATATACATTTTATTCTGTCCCAGCATCTAAGGTCAAAATTTGTTTGACTTTCAAACAGGAGACACTGTGGAAAACAGTTTTTCTACCGGGGTGCCACAGTAAGGCAGATAAATAGGGAAGGCTTTGGGAGCGGCTAAAGTGATGTTCCTAGTTTGGATATATATGATAGTGCCGGCTGTATGATAGGTACATGCATCAAATATTCATGCCTTTGCGCCTGATGAATACAGTATATAAGCAAGTTTTGGTCTGATTCCTGCTCAATGCAGTCAGTGCACAGCATACATCAACCTGTAGGCCAGATCCAACACATGAATACTAAAACAAATGTACTATTCTCATTTCAGACTCTCACTGATATCCAAGGTCGAAATCCCCTCCTCTCTATTTGGCTTGTGTTGTTACTCATTATTGTACTGTTTTCAAGTGCTTACTGCATTGATTAAAGACAATCAGTGTTAAAGTACACCAGACTCTACTTATGTTTTATGGCGCCTACAAACTGAGGTTTCAGCAATCGTATAATTTTATTGCAAGCCACACTGACCCACATGGATCTAATAAACTTGAGTTTGACATCAAGTTTGATGTATGAAGACTGTATGACAATCACATCAACTTAATTGTGATATACAAGAGGGTATCATCAGCGTACGTCATCCAATGACAGTAAGTAAGAATTGTGGCTCCACGCTACGTCCCATCATCATAACACCTGGAGGACACATACAAAACAGGCTTCTGCTGCCACAACTCAAGATTTTCATCTTTGTTGGAATCCCAAACATTTCATTTTACTCATTTTACCTCCATCATTGACCAGTGTGTCATTTCATGCTGCATTCTAATTGGTTGGTTAGTAGATAAAGTCACATTGTGAGATTGTTATTCAAAATTTCTGGCAGTCAGAATTTTGTTCTGGGCTATCTTCGGTGGCAAGATCGTGACAGTGGTCATCTATGAACATCTCAAACAGTGCAACTTAGGACCAACATTTTGGAGCCACGACCAAAGATATCACATCTTTCACATTGGTCATCTTTCGTCTGGACAAAATCGAGCAGTGTATACCTGGCTTTACAAGACCGATTTATGTTTGGAACTAACTCAGAAAATCAGATTTTAGAAGGAAAATTATCGCAGAGGTCAGTCCAAAATGGTTTATTTTGTAAAGGGGGCAGTTGAAGGAGATGAGAAAACATGGTGCGCTACTAAATGATATATTCAAATGTACATGACATTCAAAGGGTATTACAGTTATCACTCAAATTTTCCACACATGAAGTAAGCCTTCATTCCAACATGTTTACCAAATGTAAATGAATAAAAAGTTTGTACATTTTCAAAATAAAAATATGTAACACAATAAATCCTTGGGATGCCGAAAAAACAAAAAAAAAAACAGTTGCATGCAGAATGTAGGCTGATGAGTTAATTGTCTTGACTTGAAAAAAATGGTCATTAAAAAAACCACAAGGGTGAATGACTAACATCTTATTAATTTTGAGACAAATTTGAGGTGAATCCTTCTGCCCTTTTGTCCTCACATCATTAACTCATTAGCAGAAACTGCATTGTTTAAGTCTTTTATTCACTATAATATAGGTCAATAGGAAATATAAGAAACTGCTATTAATGACAACTTGAGTGGTCTTGGCTAGCCATTACAAACAGCACATATGTGTTGAGATGCCTCATGAAAATGACAGCCAAAAATAAATTACATTTGCCAAAAACTAACGCACATACTGGTTGGGATGGGTTGGGGGGGTAGAGGGGTTGGACTTGATCTGGATGACTAGTCAAATACACTGAATGAAGCTTCTCTGGATGTGTGGCGTCCAGAGGTACGGCTGTAGAGTGAGTAAAAAGGTCCCAAAGTAGAAACTGCAGTCTTAACATGTGCCATACTTTAAAATGTAGAGGAAAACACCCTTACACTCATCAATATGATGAGCAGAAAAGTCCCAAACCAAAGCTTTGAAGTCTTTATTTTTGCTATCGGGGAGAGGAAAAAATACTCGAAAACAAAAATAAAACACAAAACAGGAGAGGGAGGGAAGAAACGACTCCAGATATTACGCTGAATGCAGAGAAGATGAACTGCACGAGTTGGGTGAGACACTCCGGCACAGGGGGTTATTTCCTGGAGCTAGACTTCTAATATCCAAAAGTACTGGTCTGGAGGACCATGTTTGGTCAAGGGGTGTCCATGGAGATGCCTACAGCAAAATGCCTCAACAGCAGCATCTTAGTAGGCTGTCCGAGAGTGACGCTATGTGCTTCCTGCTGCCTGGCCCTCTCCTCCCTCTGAATTACCTGCAGGAAGAGAGTGGGGGCAGGTTGACCAAGATGGCACCACAAACACTAGATATTCATTTGATTTAACAATAAGAATACCAGAAATTTGAAATTTTTAAATTAATTCACTGACTTGTAGCAGGAGTGGAGGCTGAAGCGGAGGCAGAGGCGTTGTCTTCCTCGTCGCTGTCGTCCTCGTTGGACTGCGGCACCTCGGCCTCAGGGATGGTTGTTGTTGGGGTTTCAGGCTCCTGATCTGCCCTGCTTTTAAGGGCTAAGATACGGTGATGTAACGCTGCCGCCAGCTGACCTACGTCCTTAGAGCTACCCTGAAAGAGAGAGAGAGAGGTGGTAGAGACAGCTTTACCACAATGAACAAATCAACACTTTCACATTACGCTGTTCGCATCAGTGTGTGATCACAGCAGTCATGAAGTACAACTCAACACTTCAACCTGAAAAGGGAGGGATTAGGTCCTTAGTCACTGCAAGGATTTTAATGTGAAACATCAGTGCAGAAACTGCTGAGTTTTATCAATAGCAGCTGAACACTGAGGCAGCAAATAATTGATTTCATAATGGTTTAATTTCATTATTTTCCTGTAAAACTGCTTAATTGTTACTTCAAAATAAATAGTGAAAAGCTGTCCAAAGCAATTTCTCAGAGCGCAAGACGATACCTTCAAATGTCTTGATTCAGTTTACAATATGACAACAAACACCAAATTCTTACGTTATACACACTCAATTAGACAAAGTAAAAGAATAAAGAGCCAGCAAAGTATCTGGCACCTGCCTACGTCGATAAAAAGAGAAAGAAAAGAAAACCCATCAGGATTTGTGCATAGCCTAACATAAATTAGACTAAATAGAGCTGAACAACAGCCAAATGTCCATGGCCACAAAAGTTAACTTCTAACTAACTCAAAATATACCTGCTGTATCAGAAATTCATTTTGTAAAGTGGTCAATGTTAAAAAAAAAAAAAGAAGCATTTCCTATTCAAATAAAAATGTTCCTCGTTGAGTTTAGTATAGTCTTTTGACACTTTCCTGAAGGTTTTACAAAGTTTTTGCTAGAGCCGACAGCTCCTCTTTTCTCTGTAACGCTCTAACAATTGGCATTTGATTTTGACAGTAAGGTGAAACTTGTTTACTCTGCCCTGAATGCAAATTTGTCTTGTTTTGCTTTGATAATTGCCATTTCATGGTGAGTGTCTTTTCCTGTTTTCTTGTCAGCAGTTTGGTCTTTTCATTCTGCACATACCACATCCTTGGTATCCTTTGTGTGTTGAATGAGGGCTTTTGGCAGGGCTTCATCTATCTCATGTCCAGCCATTACATCCTGAACCAAATGCAATACTACTAGAGTCCTCTCCTTCAGGTTTTCTATGAGCAAATCCTTGTTGACAGAGTATCCTTCTCTCTACTGCAGCTTGTTCACGAGACAGTAAGAGACGACATTTCACTGGGTCCAACAGTGCTGCATACTCTGCTCTGCTGCTGATAAATCTTCCAATAGATCAAACCTGCAGCTGTAAACAAAATCTTGGAACTGTGCTTCATGGTTTGCACTGAAATGAAATGGGAATTGCTTGATGCTGAGCAAGAACTGTGTCACACTCTGAGGCAGTGGACCATCCCACATTGAGGACAACCTGGAGGAGTTTCTTAAATATTGCTGGTACCATTGTCACAAAGTCAAGGGAGCTCATGTGCCGCACTGTCGGGTTCATAAACTTCCCTCCATGATGTTGTTGAAGGTCACAGCAGGGATGGAGACACATTCTTTAGCATTTATAAATTCACTGGCATTTCCTGGAGATTTTCAGACGCCTTCTCCAAAGCTTGCTTTGTGGCACACTGGCAGACACACACTGTTTGAGTGGCACGTGGATTACTTTATCTTGTCGGTTCAGTTTCATCAACTGTACAGGTATCCATCTACTCCAGTTCTTCTCTTTTGATGCAGTGTGACAGCAAGAATGGATTGGAGCTCCTTTGCCAAGAAAAGCACCAGTGGGGCAACAGTGTGGAAGATATCCAAGAAAGGCTTCAGTGGTCTAGCAACAAATGCCAAAAACTGGAACTTAGCCTGAAAAAGGGGGTCATTAGTGGCCCCTTTTGCTCTACAGTACGATGCAGCTGAGGGCATGGCAGTTCTTCCTTGTCTGGCAGAACAGCATCCATCTGTTCTTTCTGTGTCACTTTATTTAGACAGTCATCAAAAGACATTACAGAGCACTGCTCTTTTCTTATGTCTTTGATCAGCTGCTCTTTGAAACAGGGACACAAGCCAAAATATGCCAGTTAAACCGACTTTATTGCACCACATGAAAACCGTTTGGCAGGCTCCCTGTCTGCAAACATCCGACTAACAATGACTGACATATCAGAGCTGCAGTTGAATGGGGAGAGTGATATGGCCATCTTGATTACTGAGCGAATCTCTGCTTCAAGCACTTGGCTTGGCGAAAAATAAGAAAAAAAGAAAAGAAAAAAAAGGTCCTGAACTTTTCCCTGTTCACTTGTACTGGATACTTGAAATGCTGTGCATCCATAACTACCACTTATCTTATGTACAGTGGCTCCTTGGTTTGTCAGACAGCTACTTCCCTCTCCTGTGTATTTTGAAGGCGTCACTCTCACAAAATGTGTTATTTCTTGTCTCAAAGTTTTAATTGTCCAGCAACTTTGACACATGGCTGAACGATTTAGAAAAAAATCCATCCAATCAGACTGAACGACAGCGCAGCCGTTTAGCAAAGACAAAGTGAGTGAGCAGGAGTTTTATCTGTACTGAGGCTTATTTTTATTAACAAAATGTTAACATGATCCTGGACATAACTTAGTTCATTTAGATGGCCTTGCTATGCATTATGGGGAGCTCTGATAGATACTATATCTTACTGTTTATTCTCAACTCAAGGGAAAATAGGAGACTGTTGAATAGATTTTCCAGGAGAGCACAAGACAACACAGGTGTTTTTCATGACTTGAAAATTGGTCGAGGTTTTCCAGGATGCGTGGGAACCTTCTGCTGTGTAAGTGGGCATATCCCACATTTGGCAAGACAAAGGTACACATGGAGGAAGTGATACGTGTGCATTAAACCATCAACAGAAAATTAAAACGGCAGTAGATTCGAAAACAAGGATGCCTCTTATTAAAATATGGCAAGATAAACAGGACAAACTGGACACAGCCTTCATTCTCTCTGCAGTCCAGGTAAATAAACATACTACCTGCTCATTTACAGTATAGAGTTTGGTAATACGTACCGATATTAGGAAGACCTTGACCCCCTGGTCCTCTGTGTCCATGGCAGTGATTCGTACACTCTTCTCGCTGGCCTTGTCCACCTGCATCTGGGGCCAAAGCTTAGTGTTGAGGATCAACCGGAGGCTGCCCTGGGTCCTCATCACTGAAAGGGTTTAAACACAAAACACACGGCAATGAACTGCATGCCAAAAAAACTGCTCGACTTGTTGCTATTCTACTGGACACTGATCTCAGTTTTGTTAGTTTGTGTCAGAGAAGACAGAATGAGACAGATTGGTTGCTTTAAATGTTAGTGATATCTAGGGACCATTATACAGCATATTTAACTGCTGTGATGTGTAGTCCACAGAAGTGTGTAGTGTGGGAATGGGCTCCCCCTTGTGTCCAATGTGATACTGTAATAATGATGTTGATTAAAAAAACACTTAGATAAACGCTATCTCTTATCATCCCATCCATGTCAGCTTGGTTCAAATATTCAAACCACAAACAAGCATTACATTTTTATAGTCATATATTGATTAATCCATGAAAACCTGAAGCTGCGCACAAAACAGTTAAGTTATTTATTTTCTGAGTTCATCCCCCAAGACATTTCTGTATGTGAGTTTACCTAGACGGGACTGTAGCGTGCCGTCGTCCGTCGATGCCATGTCGTTGAGCCTCAGCAAACCTCGACCTCTCTCTATCCAAGACTGAGCAGTCTTCTCAAAAACATATAACTTGCACTGCATCTGAAGGAGAATAGTGAAACAAGGACTGTGTTGCTTTCTGCCACATTTATCTACTGCATGTCTTGAATCCCGTGAGCAAACCACTTACCTGTAAAACATTGCTTTCCGACTCCTCTCCAGTTTTGACGTCGACTTTCTCTAAGATGCACTTCTTGGCTGTGGCTTTGGTGTACGCTGCTGCAGACTCCTCCAAAGACTCTGACACACTGTTCACTGCTAGAGATAGCACACAGCAGTAAGAAATAAGCACTTAGCTGGAGTTTGATCAACAATTTGTGTGTGCCTGTGAGAAGTGTGCTCCCACTCCAAAAACATTTTTGTGGGACATGATGGACTCAGGGTGGTACTTCGTCTTATACACAAATACTGTAAAGGCCGATGTTTATCACTAACATCACAATGATGAACAACAGCAGCTATGAATTGCTGAATTTTCTTCCATTGTCATTGGGTTAAGTGGACAGCCAGAAAAATATACAGTCAAATCCCACAAATGTGAACACAGAATCTCACTAGGTCACACAGCCTTTTATGATATTGTGTTAAACCCACAAAATAACTGACCACTATCGGTTGTGTTAACACATTGACCACAGTTGTAATGTAAGAGTTCATCATTGTTTAAATATGAAAACCAATAAAAAAGGAAACATTATAATAAAAAATATTGTTGTAAAAACCTTTTTTGTAACCAAATAATGCAGTCAGCAAATCTCACAGGGAAAATTCACCACTGTAAATGTGATGATTTCTTAAACTAGGTCACATTTGTAATGTAAATGTGCAATTACTTTTGAAGTTGGTGCCCTATGACTAGAGAAACCTAGAAAAAGGCTTTAGATTCCCCATATCGCTCTTAAGGGGGAATCCTACAATGCATTGTGTGCTGTCCCATCCAATCAGCTACTGATGGTGTGTTTACAGAGCGCAGGAGGCGGAGTACGTTTCCCAGCAGAGCAGCTGGTTAGCTGAAAGGATTATATCTCTTTACTGAGGCTTATTTACATTTACAAAACATTTTTCCTCATTGAGTCTGAATATATATTGTACCGGTATGGAGGGATCATTAAACAAACGGCGCTGCAGTCAGTTCCGTGGATCGCGGCAAAGCGGAGTTGAACACAAGCCAGAATATTACCAGAGTTGCTTGTTTGTTGCAGCATTTTTTTTGTTTTGCCTCCGTTCTCTCTTAAGATTCTCACAGGTCAATGCTGCAAAGCCTCTCTGGCTGCAGCGCCATTCTAAGAGCTATCGCTTTCTCCTGCATGCTCTTTTTTTGTTTCGTTTTGTCTGATTCCATGGTTCGATTTAAGTTGTAATAGCTGCGCCGCATCTCTGCTCTAACATTATGTTGTACAGCTAAGTGCTTGTTTGTGTTAGATTCAGCTCTGTCGACCTGAGACTCAAAATTCCCTGGTTTGTTGTTTGTGGAATTATGGAGAAACTCAGCAGCTGAAGTTTGTGTGCCATCGTGCGGCTGTAACGTCGCTCCAGGGGTCACTTCTTCCTCCACACCCATGACTGATAATCTTTTTCAAGTTATCTGCTGCATGATTTCACTTCAAACTTGGTCCAGATAGTGCAACAGACAATTTTTCACTTTCTTTCTGCACTTATTTCTGTTCGCTTTGACCAAACAGTGCATATGATATCATATTTTGTGTTGGCAGGAAAAACAAAAAAGATATCGCTTGTGGGGCGGTCATCTTTGACAAAGAATATGGAACAAATAAATATGCAAATTACCTACTTTTTTTTTTTTACTTTTATACCTGTAGCTCTTTAAGATAGCTAATCAAACACTAGCTACGTGGTAACTCTGATGCTAATATTGACAGACTTCACATAAATTGGACATTTTTCACAGACAATTTCACAGTTACATTTCTGTGAATTTATTTGACTTTTTCCAGCTCTTCCTGTAGCCAAGAAATGTTCTTTGTCTCTCTTACATCATACTATTAGCAGTCAAGCCAAACAGCAAACATTTTTTCAATTAATGTGATTGTGTTTTTACCCTTCTCTGGGGTGGCTTCCTGTGATGAGGGCTCTGAAGCAGGGGCAGCTGAAACCTCTTTATTTTCCTCGTTTGAGGACTCGCCTTTGGGCGGACTCTGAAAACACAATAAAGCTGATCATTGGAACGTGTTCAAAGCTCAATCAGCAGGAGTTCTCATGGAAGAGAGCAGAATGACTATTAAACAAGCTATAAAAACTCACCAATACTCGTTCAGACATGTTCTGCCCAAAAACAAATTTTGCCCCACTGTCTGTACTGTTTGCGGCATTTTTTGAACTGCAAAAGCAGGAAAGGAGAAAAAAAAAAATACATTAGTAAGTTGATCAAAGTTAATCATGAATGAAAATGAGTTGCTAAAAATAATTGAAAGAGGACACCATTTAATTCTGACATTACCTTGGGGTAGAGATGTACTGTAAGAAATAATTAGTGCCCTCTGATTGAGAGTCCGGTGGCCCACCATCCTTTGACTTGTCTTCTGTACTGTTCTCCTCCAACTAGAGAAAGTCAAAACAACAGTTGTGTTAATTCAAGCTTAAAGAAGGACAAAAACAATTTTAATGAAACTGATGAATGTGCAGCTTAACAAGTGAGCAGTGAGTCTTTTTTTTCTCCAAACCATCTCCATCTTGTCCAAACAACAGTTCCAGACTGACCACAAAAAATATACAAAAATCATAGTGGACACTGTACAAAACACCAAAGAAATTACATCTCCTGGGCTAAAAACAGCAACTCTTCAGAGTGTCGCTCCTATGCTACTTTTAACTGTGTATGTCTGGACAGTTTGACAAACATTCACAACTCAAGTTTGCCTATTCGTTGTGTGTCGTAAACATGTTAGACAGAGTGAAAAAAACCCCACCTTTGCTCTGTCTTTGATATTCTGACCAAACACAAAAGATATTGCTACATCTGTCTCCTTCTCTCTTCCGCCTTCGTCTTTGTTACCACTTGCTCCATCTTCCTCATTTTCATGTTTCTTGAAATGAACAAAAAGAAAGAAACAAGAAAAAAAAAGAGAGAAACAGTGGTCAAACTTTTACTCATTTCTACTGCAGGCACACTGGTATCTATGTAGCTAACTAATGCTATAGTACTATTTACACGTCTGTGTTGAATGACAATGTTATGCCAAACATTTGCATGACTTTTTTATGAATACCAGATTCGATATAATTCCTCATTAGAGAGCGACATGAAAGCAACCACAACGCTGCCAATCTTTAGCTCTTCTGTAAATAACTTCTGCTTAGGGACCCAGAAAGTATGAAACTGGAAGAGTATAACCTGCACTGGACTGGCTGATTGTTTTCAGTATCCATCTATAGATAAATGGCACAGATTTAGCTACTCCTCACCAGTGACTTGGCCAGGGTGGCTGAGTGCTCTGTGTTGTTCAGGAAGAGGGACTGGGTCACAGATGCCCCATCTGTTGACTTTTTCACACCGTTGGTTCCACAACTGGAATCTGATTGAACAGACAGGAATAAAATCAATTTCTGTTTATTGTCCCAAAGGGAAAAAAGGGACATGCAGGAAGCACTTGCTATATTTAAGTATCAATGAATGAGTGAAGATGGCTAAGTTTTACTCACTGGACTCTATATGTGATTTTGAGGGTGGCGCCTGGAGAACTGCAGGGCGGAGGACACTGCGTTGCTGCTCCTTAGGTTTTTGACTCGGGACACCTGCAACAGAACCAACTTACTGGTTGGATTTCTCTGAAATATCTCAATGCATCATTTTCATTTCTAAGAGGAGTCTTGTAAAATTAGCGCAAGCTTGTTTTTTTCCCCCCATTTCAAGTCAAGCCAATGTGAGAAAATTCTGCTTGTAGACATCAAACACTCACCTGAACTTGGTGCCTGTCCATGTATGAGAGTTGGTGGCTTTAAACGGAATCCCACAGGCTTCTCCTCTGGTGAGATGGACAACAGGAGAAGCCATTAAAGAAACATCCAAGTTACACCGCAGCCTATAAATGTTTTCTCCTGTCTTTGCACCTCTCTAATTACAGGCCACAGCAATCCTTAAGGAGCCTCCAGAGTTGTAGTAGAGAGTGCTGCACCTCCTGTGCGGTAATTTGGCGGGTCAGTGGCTTTACTAGTGTGACATAACCTGGCCTTAATCGAACTATGAATGAAGGATTCTGTCTGTATGTATGTCCTTCCCTTATCTTGGAAACTGTACATCCAATCGACTTTACAATTGGTAGGTTTATTGCTTAGAACCCAAGGATGTGCAGAGTCAAATTTAGTACAATTTGGACACTCGACACATTTATTATTAATAAACTTTGAATGAACAAGTGACCAGCGAGCCGCTCAGCTCAGCAGCAGTGTGCTGGGGCTTCAGGGCTCTGTGACTCCATGACACGAGCACAGCCAGAGATCAGAACTGTACAGCGAGTCAGAGAAAAGTATTTTCACATGGCGTGTTTGGACATATGGGTGGATGTTTTTACTCAGGACAGGATTAAATGATTTGGGAATTGCACAGGGCCTAACTGACGTGCGTAATAGTCAAATAACGAAACAGACTACTGAAAATGTTGAGTTCAAGTGTTCATAAAACCTTCAAGTCCCTGCAGAAGTTGTTTATGCCAAAAGATATTTATATTTCTGCCTTTTTGTTATCCATAATAAAAAAAAACATAAGCATGAGTGCAGCTGGTAAGCAGAGCTGTACGTGGCATGCTCTGAAAAGAAAAAAGGATACAGCAAAAATGCAGCTTTTAATCAAGAATGGACAGACTCTTAGGCTACTTTCCACAGGCTGTTCAAAACCAATGTCTCATATGAGCACAAATCTTTTAAACAAATATATCCACAAATGACAATAAAATTTAAGAGGCCCGATATGATCAATCCACTTTAGTTTAGGAGGCATTTTTTCCCCAGACACTCTCCGTTGTGCATTTTATTTTTTAAATGCGGTCCACATTATACTTGAAAGGAGCAATGATTAACTATTACAGTACTTAACATCTGTGGATAATATATGTTAGTTTCTTTCATGTTGTTAGTGTACATGCTCAATCATATCTGACATCAACAGTACCAACAGGCACGTTTTGAATAGGTTAGTGCTAAAGCAGAGACAAAAATCACATCTAAAAACTGCATCTTCTTTTTACTCAACATTTATGAGATCCTATACATTTTTATTGAATATTAATATCAAACAACACCTCCACTCTCTCTCTCTTTTTTTTTTTTTTTTTTAAACAAATGGGCTTATTTAATTCTAAGGACATGAAGGTGTATTAAACACAGCTGTACAGTGGAGATCTCTGGTGTGTTCATCTTTGTTGTCACTTCCAAATAAGTGCTTATGTAATATACTTAAAATGGTTATTAATTATACCCTGTCTGTTTGCTCGAGTGGATGTCTCGTCCTCTCTGTAAAGCTGTGTTAACTGGTGACATCACCTCTCGCCATTTCTAAACAATGAGCTTGTTATAAGGAGAACGGTCGAAATTATGAATATAACGGCAGAGTTGTTTAACAAAAAAACACAATTATTCCATCATCAACCCACCAAGTCTAAAGCAAGGTAATTCCATTTTTCTGATGAGGCATATTACTAACAAATCACTTACACATTAAACATACAAACATTTCCAATAATGTTATGTCCCACTGCAGTCATTATTTTAGCCAAATTAATCGCCCCACCCCCCCTTGCCTCTATGTCCTACTGTACAGCTGATGTGTTTTAAAGTGATTCTGTCGTTCAATTTAAATGTTTTATTACCACTGACTGAAATGTTTCATTTCCAATGATTATGTTTTCCATGCTCCCCTCCAGTAAAATGCACACGGTGAACCATGAAAAATATTCTTAGTCATAAACGGTTAACAGCATGCCACAAATTACATGTCACATATGTTTTATCTAGAGTTTTGAAGTCTCCAAACTGCAGCAAAACTGCAGACTTCACAGGTTCAAATAGGTGATCCAAACCTTTGTGTTTAAGATCCAACTAAACCCGACTTATACTGCCAAATTTGATGTTATTCTGAGACATGCACAGAAAGATTTTCTCACAAATTTAAAAAAATGAATATTCTGGAAACAGCCACTATATATATATATATATATATATATATACACACACACACACACACAAGTTTACACAGAATACATAACAGCAGCCCATCCACACCAAATACACAGGAATGTCTTTTTAGCTATTATAAGCCACACACTGACATGTTCAGTGGCACTACACAAAGTGCAGCCAACTACTAGCACATGACACCATGGTATCTTATAATAATAAACCCTCTGCCTCAACCAATATCAACCTCAAATATGCCTTTTTCCCCAATACTGGCAACATGAATTTGGCTCGTAAACTCAGAACTTGTTTTCCAGCTAAACTTGGCAGTTGAAACGGTCATAATCCCAAACAGAACTACATTATGTACAGGCAGCACCACAGGTCACACAAGGTCATCTTGTTCCCACAATAACCGAGTCTTCCCTGATTTAATAGGGATTTTCAGGAGGTATTCTAGCTACTTATATTTGATTCAATACTGACCATTATCTTAACAAACAATTGTAATAGGCTAGACGTCACTCTGCAGGTTTTATTTGCAACACATGACACAGAAACACAGCCCACCCGTGCAGCCGCAGAGAGAAAGAAAGAAGACAAGGACCAAATCATTTCAAAAATAACCAAATCTCAACCCAACAAACCAGCCTGAACCGAGAGGAATCAATCTGGACTTGGACTGCACTCATCTGGCTCCGTACGCTGCTTTTGACTTACTATAAGATTAATACTACACAAAAGAGGAAATCTGTTTCTTCAAATTCTTCAATGCACATTCACTTATTTAAAATTGTTAATGAAAAATCAAATCATGCCTGTATGCTGCTTCGTATTCTGTAACAACACATTTTCTCCAGTCCATTAATAACAGCAGACCTCCAGAGCAGATACTTGTAGGACTAGCTCAGAAGTAAAATTACCACATGTGTGTTAACTAAAGCTGGTCACGGTGAATGGGGTGCATTTGCAGGCAGGGAACATGCAAAACATTGCTGACATCTTATTTCTAATTATAATGACATGACTTTATAAAACAAACATTTCTGATATAGAGAATATTCAGGCTAAGAAACAATCTTTAAATCAATTTATTGTGTTTGTTGAAAGAACTCATACAAAGAAATGTTTTTGACCTTTAAGACTAATATTTTCACTGCAGTGGGCATTAAAGATGTGAAAAGAAATTAATGGTGGTCTGGATGCCTCACCTGGCTCAGAGTCAGAGTTCCCAGTCGGAGACTGGCAGAAACTTGAGGGCATGAATACATTGTTCTTGGGAACTGCAAAGTAGCGGACAAGCATTGCACTCAGCATACAAATCAACGTGTACACCACAAGCAACATCCAAAGAAAAAAAGAAGAAAAAAAAGTAAATGATCTGTTAAGTCACCACGTGCCCTTACCAGAATGTGGGGGTGGGAATGATGAGGTCCTCTCTCTTTTCACAGGGGGGCAATAGGTTCCCTCGTCTTTGTCTGAATCTGAAATAGTGACAAAATATTAATATTATAGTTTAAATAAATATTTTAGAATGATGATATTAGCACAGCAAGCAGCCAATTTGGATATTAGATTTACCCTCTCCATCTTCTGCACTCGAGCCCTCCGCAGATCGCTGCAAGAGAACATAACGCTGATGAGTTCTTATTTATCCCAAAAAGAGAAGTACTGGCCATTTTAAAGTTGTTAAAAAATGTATTAAAAAAACTGGTATTTAGTCTGGAACTGTAACTATTAACACAAATGAAAGTGGTATTAATTCAACCAAGATGTGCTTGACATGAGATCAACAGATTTTTACTTGTTTACAGTTCTGCGTTTAGCGGTGAAAGATGTGACTAGCTCAACAACTCTTTATCAATGTGTGCTTTTTCCAATAATACAGTCAAGACAGAATAATGTGCAATGATCACAAAATATGAATTTAACACTGATTGAACAATTAAAAAACATATGAAAAACTTACCTTCTGTGCTTTATCTTTTTGGAAAACAAACACAGGAGGCGCTATGGCAGGCTTGTCTGTTAAGAGAAGATGTAGGCTAGTCATCCCAGCACTAACTCAAGGTGTACATTAATCCAGTCTGTTTGGTTCTTTAACAATGGCCTACACATTCAGAGTATCTAGTATGACACATGGAAAGTTATGTGTATTGAAAAACTTCTAAACATCAATACACAGAAGAAACAAATCCACATAAATTCATAAACTTGCAGTGCCACTTTTAAAGATATCACTGGTGAAGCAACTGTTGACAATATTTTAAATGTCAGATTTATAACTAGGGGCCAAAAATAAATGTATAAAAGCAGGAAGTGTGAGACAAAACTGACGCAATAATACCCACAAACGCTGAATAATAACTAACATTGGTCAATGCCAGCCAATAACAACTTAAAATCAACTCTTTTTAATCAGACTATACAGGCAGTAAGCATAAAATCCTATTTAAGAAGAATGTGCTTGTAAGGAAGTAGGATGAATGGGATAAGAGTTGACCTAAATGTTAATCATCACTGGAAACCAACACAATATGTGCAAATGTATCAAGGACATTAATGTAATAAATAATGTATCAGACAGTCATTAAACTTGTCAAATAGTAGTTTTTTCATCTAATGAAAAATAGGGGGGAGAGGATTTTATTCAGGTCACTAACACAAAAAAAACATGTTTCTTGCTGGTGTGTGTGCTATTGTTTCAGCCAGGTAATAATTTCCCCCAGTCAGCTCAGGCTTAATGCGTCTACCTTCACACAGTAACCTCTGTAAGATGTGTAATCCTATAACGTTAGCAGACAAAAGGTTTTCCTCTGTCTGGGTTGGGCCTCTTACACTGAGCAGGTGTAGCATCGTTGTCGTTTTTTAAGCCTTTTTGCCGGTGTTATAAACCCATGCGGTAACATCCAAACCCCCCCCCCTCTCTTTCCCCGACACTAGCCATCTCTTAACCCAAACCCTCATGGCTGTTTATATATGTATGAAACACATTAAAACACAGCATGCAACGTGAGAACGCTTGTGTATGTGTGACCTATATTTGTTTAAACAAAAACACATCAAGCGATTTGAATAAGCAAACATGATTATAGACAAAAAAGGGGATTATTTCCCAGAAAGCGAAACTGGTATTCAAAACTGCAGCAATTCACATGTTCCCGGTTTAAATGTTAACCACCATGCTAGGCGCTTCACACTGACCCAATCCAGCACATAGCCGAGGCCGCCGGTCGTTTCCCCCTTAAAGCCGACCCGTGTAGCTTTTAGCTCGCTTGCTAATGTTAGCGTGCTAATGCTAATCCATCTCGCATGAGTCATCTCGCCTGATAAGAAATAACAAGAGCCTCAACCACATTAGTAGCACATTAATGTAAGGGCACTGTGTTTGTGAATAGGGGGTGAATATTAAAAACATGAAGGAAGCATTTGTCTTTTGACTGTCGTTTTTCCCCCTCTCTCTACGCGCCTAAATGCACGTCAAGCAAATCCTGCAACCGACTGCTAACTACATTAAAAACAACACGGAGGTCAATTACATGGGCTGGATAGCAAACAGTGCTTCAGCTCTTTGACTCAACAGGGTTTTGGAATATGCTTATATCCACTGTAACTCACTCAAAACATCCCCCTAACCATAAATAGCTAGCGGCTGCAATTGAGGGCGTTCCGAGGCATTTCCAGGTATTACCCACATCCCTGGCGCTTTAGCAGTGTTAGCCTCAGCATGCTAACGCTGCTGTGTGTCTTGTAAACGCCGCCTGAGCTCAATGATTCACCTGAACCCCAAAGCGTTAACCCTGCGGCCAAGTAGCTTTACATCAGTTCTCCGATATGCAGACAACGCAAAAGAAAACGCCGTTTTTATATATACAACACCACCGCGGTGTCTGTATTGTTTTTTTCTCACACTGCCACTTACTCACCTTCGTTTGCCAAGTCCGCCATTTTACTTCGACGCTCACACACCCACAACCCACCGCGCAGATAACACAAGTTGAGGCAGAAATGTTTTCATCGGTGGCAAGAGAGCACATTGCCACTGTTTAATACCCCCCTCCTCTCAACTATCACCCCTGTGCCCGTCTGTAAGCTTCACAAACAGTGTCTGTATGCTTAAACTAGGAACAGCTTTAAAGGATGGGTTCACAAGTTTTTAAAATCTGTCTTATAACAACAACCAGGTGCTTAAATTAACACTAAAAGAGGTTTTGTATTTGTCTTCGCTGTAATCATTCCTCCTGTTCATATTGGATCCCCTTCAAATATAATACAATACTAATCATTTCAATTTTGTGCAATATTCACATGTTTATTTCACTTTAATCTGTGCAATAAGAATATCACCTCTGGTAGCCTATATTACCACTCAATACCAATATTACTCTTGTAAATAATGTCAAGATTATTTTTATTACATATTTTTACTATTATTGTTCTTATTGTTTTTGTACTTATTATGTATTGTTCTTTATTCTTTTCTTATTGATGCTCTTATATTCTATTTTGCTGTCCACTTGCTGCTGTAACAATTCAAATATCCCCATTGTGGGACTAATAAAGGAATATCTTATCTTATCTTAATATGCTTTCAGTGTAAGTGATGATAAGGGCCAAAATCCACAGCGAGTCCACACCAGGGCCCGAGCGATATATCAGTCAATATTGGCCTTTTACAGATATATCATATCGGTGCATATGTTGCCCAGTATGCACCAATATTTCTTTATTTTTTTAACATAACATTTTAACATTTGATATATATCTGATCCCTTTCCTTAATTCAAGTTTAATACACACGTTTTAAAAAAAAAAAAATGTTCTTTTCTTTCTTTTTTGTGCTTTTTTATTTTTAGTTATTCATAATTATTAAATTCCCAGCTCCTCAACTTTTATTGTTAAACTGATAGAAGTAGAAAAAGATAGATAGATAGATAGATAGATAGATAGATAGATAGATAGATAGATAGATAGATAGATAGATAGATAGATAGATAGATAGATAGATAGATAGATAGATAGATAGATATTCTGTATAAATAAGATTATTAGCCTATATTGATTTCAGAAATGTTTTACTTTCTAATATCAGTTTCGGCATCAGTCCCAAAAATCCAGTATCGGTCAGGCTTTAGTCCAAACAGTAATTTTGTGTATTTAAAAAAAGCATTTTAAAAGTTTACCTGAAACTTATATGAGGCTTCATCAGTCTGAGTTATATCTGTCACATTTACAGTCTTTCTAATAATGCTTAAAATTCCCTTTCTGTTTCCTCAGCAGGGCTGTTTCTAGTTTTTTAGGGGCCCTATGTTTGCCCCTTCCCTCCGTTATTTCAAGTAAGAGTGTAACATAGTTAATTATATAGTAAGAAATGTGTTGAGTTAAATATGAATCAGTTATGTGTTATAATTTAGTTTTTAGATTTATTTTGGGCATATTTTGACCTTTTTATTTAAAAGTAGCTGGCATAGGGACTGACAGGAAACAGCGAGAAAGTGAGAGGGGAATGGCGTGCAGCAAAGATCCCTTGCCAGAGTCGAACTAGGGACACTGCAATTATGTGGCACGCGCTGTAACCACTTGACTACCAAAGTGCTCCAGTTATGTGTTATAATTACACAAAATCTCTGCTTATCTGATTTGCTACTCCTCCAGTCAAGTGGAACATATGAGTGTTAGTGTCTGTCCCCCAATGTTCACCCAACGTGCCCCTATTGTCTCCTGCCTCTGCCTCTCCCCTTTTGTCACTGTACTCCATGGGACAGGTAAGCATCTTTTCTGTCTGTTTGTTACCTGAATCTTTTTGTATGCTAACATGTTTTATTGTGTTATTTGATTTGTGTAGGGGCTCGTGTGTTTGATTAATTGACCAGAAGACTTTGCCACTTGTTTCTGTCGTCAGAATAAACAGAGGTGGCAGAGGAGTCTGAATCTTACACAACGCACACAACGTCAACAACCGCTGGTTACAAGAGTACACACCAAATCTGCATCATATTTCATATGCAATTAATTGTGACCAAAATGCTACTTTTTACACATAAAAACACATTTAAATTATGATTCATAATTTATTATTTTAATAAACTTTATCTTAATTAAAGGAACTTCAGATAAACTTTTAAATACATTTTTGCACAGGAGGAAAAAAGGCTTGTGGATTGTGGTCTCCATCTCTTACATTGTGAGCGCATTATGAAGGGATCTTAATCACCATAAACAGGAGGAATGATTATGCCAAGAAAGAAAAACATTTGGGCACCTGACAATTGTTTTAAGATCAACTTGAAAAATTATGAACTGGTCCTTTAAAGTTTGCTTGGATTGTATAACCTGCTACTACAGCAGCTCCACAGGCCTCTATAGAAATGTGTTACCACGCTGTGATTTCAAAAGTGTTACCAACTATGATGAGGTTGCATAAACTCACTACCGAGTGGCACAGACATACTACATAAGAATATGAGTTACTGACCTTGTAGAAAGAATAGTTTGACAAAAAAAACCACACCATAACCACATCTCATAGTCTCCCTCAGCGGATAGAGTTTGTTTAGTTGTCACGGAAATATCTCAGTTGTCATCAATCATTGTTTTGCAATCATGATTGATGACGACAAATGGGCCCCAAAGGCATTGAGGGATGAGACAAATTGCAACAGAAATGCAGCACAGATCTGCTCACGGTGCAACAGCAAGAGCAGCCACACAGCAAGATGAAAGATGCCCAGAGTGCAATGATAAACCTCAAGAGACGTTCCTGAGGAATCTTACATTCCTTGCTTCAAGACAAAAATACAAAAAATACAAAAAGCTTCTGCAGCAAAGAAAAGTACTTCGAGTCATATGTGACAGGGAGGAAGGGGACCCAGTCGCAAAAAAGTATATCAAATAGTATTCCATACATTTTGTAAGAAAATAGAGGAGTGGATACTCTGGTGTCAGGTATATTGTGGAATATTTCTTTCTTGATACACTAGTATACTTGTTAAATTTACCTCTCCAGTTTCAGCTTAGCGCCACCGCCTTCATCAGAAGTGTCGCAGTTGGTGGTATTTAGTATGGCAACCAACTATGTGAAGGTAAATGATCAATGCCCTGTTCACATTTGATGGATTCAGATTGTGTCTCTCCTATAATCATAATGGTTAAATTTGTACACATGGTGGCGCAGTGTCACCTCACACTGTGAATGCTGGAGATTATGAGATTATTCTCACATCTGCATTGATTTGCTTTGGGTTTTCTCCCCCAGTCCAAAGAGTAAGTTAGTTCATGTGTAAACTGTAGGTATGAGTGAGAATTGTGTTGTCCTATAAAAGTTTTTTTTAATGTTTTTTTCAGTTTTCAAACAAAACATACAAATAACTTATAACAAATGTGGTCACAAACCTATCCTGTTTATTCAAAGATGATAACATGATTTTATATCACATATTTCAGGAATCATGCTGTAGTAAAGTGTGTTAAATCAGTTAAATAGTAGAAGTTTTAACACTTTAACACAAAACAAAACCCTAAAACTCTTTGGTATGCCCCTGTAATGTCAAGCATGTGTAATTTTTACCAAACAGATTCAATTAAAGATAGCCTGTTGTGTTTTATTTTCAGCGTTTCCAAAACACTTGTGTATCCTTAAGGTCTAACAAACATGTTGAAATCATTTCCTACTTTATAAAACATTTGCAAAGCCTTTTGTTGTTTATACCAGCTTGCACTTGTCCTCTCTTCTTTTATCGGTGCATTTAAGGAGATCACATTTAGTGTGCTGTGAATCAGACCTGACAGCATCATGTGCTGTTCTGCAGTGCTGCTATGTTCCCAGAACTATAAACACAGAAATGCTGCTCTGTTCTGATCAAACTCAGAAGAGTCACTTTTTTAGAGATGAACCCTGAACCTTTTTCTAGCCATTATTGCCTGGCATTTTTGTCTTATCCAGCTGTTTTCATATGAATATTTACAGCTTTGTATTTTGTACACATTTTTTGTGGTTGAGAGACTTTCTTTCTGGTGCTCTCTATCATTGTGTGAAGCCAGTGCAGTTCACTTCACCCGCCACCAGAGGGAAAACTAGCACCTAAATATGAAGCTGACATGAAATCTAGTATGTTATGATGTATCGGCTTGTTTAAACACTTCAGTAAAACTATAAAGCATTCACATCAAGTAAAATAATTCAAGCCCAGGATACCATATTTTTATGTATTTACCATTTAAATCAAATGGGAATGTAATTGGCATAATAGTGTTTTTTTTACTGAAGTTAACATGAGAAAAGCCCCACAGTATGTGCTGTATTGTAGCAATAGAGTCATAGCTACATTGATTGTTACATACCATTTGTAAATTGATAATACAGTACTCCCATTTTCCTTTTCCTTTTCATTTCTTTTCTTTTCTTTTTTTCTTCTTTTTTTGTGTGCATAATTTCTAAATATAGAAACTGCCAAATCTCTGCAAATATCAGCCTCTTACCATGAAAAAAATGACATTGTCATCCGGACATAGTGAAATAATTATATCATGATCTTGAGATAATGTGATTAAAATGATATGTGTAGCTGTTCTCTGTAGGGGAAGAAAGATTTTTTTTGTCATACATTCTCTTTATTTCACATACTTTCTTGGCTGTGGAGTAATGGTCAATGCAACACAAACCTCATATTTTGTATCCCTTGTGACCAAATGCCAGAAACAGACAGAAAACACTGGACGGACACTACCATAAACATTGCCTTGTCAGTTCAATTATGGTTAAAAACACTGAGTAGAACACATTTCATAAGAGTTTGCATTGCACAATGTCGACCAAAAGTTTTCAGAACGAAACATACTTCGAATTTCCCTTCGGGCACAACTCAAACAAGCCACTGCATGTGTTTATGCTGCTTGCCACAGAAGGCCCTCATATGTAAAGAGAGCTTGGCTTGTGCTTGCATTCACAGCACTTTCATTTCTCTTGTTATCCATCACCGTAGTCAATGTCCACTTTAAATCTGAGTCAATATATTTCTGTTGGCTGCAGGCCAGGGAAGTATGCTCAAATGAAACTGTAATTATACTCCAGCTTAATATTTGCACATTTTTGTCTTTGCTGCACTGGATGGTAACAAACAGTCTCTTTAATATTGTTGAAACAGTAAAAATTGCTACTTGATTCCACCAGAATCCATTTGAGACAAAAAAAAATACAGTTCTGATATGTTGACTGCTTTGAAGTACTGTAAGACCACCGCAGGCACACTCTGTTTAAAATCTGGCTTTAAAGCAAAAGTAATTACGATGCATTCTTTCACTAAACCCAAAACTAACTTATTTGCTGTGTGGTTTTATATTTGATATCAGCCTGTGGGTAGCACTAACCACATCTGAGTGATGAATAAATCAGGATAAAATACAAATGCCAGATGAAAAGCGACACTTAACAATAGTTCAAAAAAACAAAAAACAATCAGTTTAGCCAAGCATAAAATCTGCATGACTTTTCACTTTGAACAATTTGAAAAAGAAAACCTGGGAGACTTGCAGTGCCCTCCACAGATTAATCCTAATTTACCAGTGATGACACATGCTACATACTGTAGATTTTTATGTGTTTTAACCCTTCAACCCTGCCAGAAATGATGTTAATATTGGACAATTGTGCAAAACACCAGATTCAATATGTTTGTTTTTGTCAAATCCTTACATTGTCTACAATATCTGAACGGACATTATGATGTGGTTGAATTTAGGGAAAGATTGTGTTCATGGTTTGAAAACCCCCCACAAAAGTCAAAAGTGATTCACACCATCCATCACCCTAACCTTACCTTCTGCTTCTCTACATAATGGTCAAACGGAATCAACGGAAACTTGGTCGTTTGCTTAGTTTATATTAACTCTGCTAATCCGACACCGTTATAAACTATCCACAAAAAAATGTCACTTGTATGCTGATTCTTCTACATCAAAGTGGTCATATTACATGCTTTTCTGGATGGATATTTAGAAAAATATTATTTTCAAAATGTTTAAATAAAGATCCACGTAAAGGGCCTTTTTGTGCTTCAGTGGATGTCACAAAAAATTCAACCAATAAAATCACAAAATTCATCAACAACTTCGCCTCTGTGTTAAACTTCAACCAAATCAACCTGCAGTTCTCTCCATAACTAATGGCTAATTGGTTTATTACCAATTACCATTCGTTAAGTACCATTTATTGTGATTATATCATTTACAGGGACAGTTTCTTTTTGAAAGAGTACTTTAACATAAAGATAGTACTGCAGTGACACCATTTCAGAGGATATGGTTTTGTTTTAGTTTTTAAACATTGTTCACTTAGAATATGTGTTGCATTAATCTTTCATTATTCTTAATTAGTATGTTAGAAGCATAGTGTGTTATAAAATTAATGGCTGCACTGAGATGAAATTGGCTCTCTAGATTAATTATCCCAGGAGTAGAAAATCCTTGATTTAGGTAAACCCTGCCCTCTCTTAAAAGTTATGTGTTTCAAATAAATATATTATCTGACTGCTTTGTAATGAACTTGCTGATGACATTTATGCCCCCAGCAGGAAGAACTTACTGTCATCATCACATCCTTCAAACAGGAAGGCTTCTAAATCAGTGAAAAAACAATATATGATAACTTTGTTTTCATTTCTTCTTTTTCAGGTACATACAGTTGACATAAGGATGGTTGCAACAGCAGTAAATCTTAAATCAGTTTCATTATTGAGTCTTCAGCTCTGTCCTAATCTCTACTCCAGCTTTTTTTGTACTTTGTGCCAAAAGAAAGTTTTTCACACACTGATAAATGGCTTTTTGGAGATGCCAAATGACAGCAACAGTGATGGGATAAAACAACGGATCATATTGTCGGGAAGGAATGCTGAAGACAACACACTGTATCATCGCGCAGCCTTCACCCAAGTACCCTTGGCAGTGGACCATCATCTTCTGACAAAAATTCAATGCCATTAATCCATCAGGTTTGCAGAATATGCAACCGCAACCAGGAAAAGAGATAATCACAGCCAACTCTATACTTTGAAAAAAAAAGATTGTTTTGCCAAAATACATTCTGAGCTCTTTAATGTTGTACTATGATCGAACCCACACAGTTAGCAGGGAGCAAGACCAGATTTGTACGGTTGTAATTTGGGAATAAATCATAGCATTATTACATAAACAGCTTTAAAGCCTGGGTGGCAACTGGGAAGAAAGAGGAAATTCTCAGATTCCTTCTGTACAACACAACATATAGTTTTTGGGTTCTGAAGGAGCAGAGTAATAAACAACTGAATTGAACACCAGTACACTTGCAGACATAGAAAATGGAAAGGGCTGTTCCATGAAACGCCTCATTGGACTTTAGATGGCTGAATCTGAGCGCTGCGAAGAGAGTATAAACAGTGAAGAACACTATCATATGTCCACCCAGGCACTCTAGGCTCATTAATATCTGTCACAAAGCGTTCAACAAAATTCCATGTGAAAAAAACACAGCCAGCCTATTTTCATGAATTAACAGGAAAAGCTTTGGGTGGATACGCAACATGGCAATGCTGACAAGTGCTTTTAATGCAAAACCTCTCAACTGTCGGATCACAATGTGACTGAAAGGACATCTCATGTCTGATTCTGTACAACTCATGTGTCATACTACATGTCATACTCATGACTACAGACAGTCAAGCTCTCCTGAGAATACTGACAAGCTGAGAAAGTTTTTACTATGAGACCGGTGTGTTTTCACAACAACATTCTTTTTGGGGAGGATTGAGTACAGACTGTAACAACCTAAATTCCCAACTTCTACATTTGTCAATTGCACTTCACTCATTTCTTCTTGATTTATTACTTAAATTAATAAGTAACAGTGGCATCAGAGTCATATTTACTGCAATAAAATCGATTATTTGTCAAGTAACGTAAATCTCCAAGGTGATCAGTCATCATATATGGCCACCAGTGTTGACATGCAAGCCATTAGTTTTACATTGATGGTTTAAAAAGTGCATTGACTAATGACCTGATATTTCCTTCTGTTCTTGTGCGCCCCTTTGGTCAAAATGTCTCGGTCGGATTTTCAGGTCAGCTAAACTATATTGTTCCTGAGATAAAGCCCTTATAAAACAATAAAGCTGTCTGTGTGACATCTGTTGGGGACTTCCATAGATAATTACAAGTAAATGAGTGACAGCGACACTTTCATTACACTATCATAATGCTGTCGAAGTGATAGGCAGTGTTTCTGTATCGATGCATAAAATGATAAGCAGGGACAGTAAAAAGAATTTATCACAGCATAAAACCATGATTCAGTATACAAGGAAACCTAGTTTGTTTCTACTGTGTCTGACACATACAGAGCCGTTCAGTAATAAATGCTACCCCACACTCATATGCATGCATGCTGCTCATTTCTGGCTGCTACTTCAGAATATTGCAAATTGTCATTGCACAAAGTAGCTCTGACTACACTTGTTTTACTAAATCTACTAACTAAAATTTACTTAAAATGCTGCTCTATATCTTTTTGAAACATGAATAAATACTCCAACAATTAAGGAAGTGGAACAGTTTTCTAAATAAAGATATTTAAGATGTCTCCATGCATCTCATACTGGATGTAACACCAACCATCATTTTGATAGAGCAGTGGTATTATTTTGATTATTTACTAGTAAAATTAACTACCTATGGCCCCAATATGGAGAGGGCACTCATTCATTCATTTTCTTTACAGTTATCCTCTAGAGGGTCACAGGGAGCCGAAGCCAGTCTCAGCAGACATTGGGCAAGAGACGGTTACACCCTGGACAGGTCACATACATAGAGACAGACAACAATTCACACTCACATTAACGCATGCAGGCAATTTAGAGTTAACAATTAACCTAACCTGTGACCCAGAGAGCACTTGCACTCAGTAAACTTGAGATTAAAAGTCATTATCTTGTTTGTATGTAATTAACATAAAATAAATCATTATTACTGGCTGATTTTTGATTTATCAAAATCATCCATGGACATATTGTCCTCTCCAAGCACATCTCATAGTAAAAAGCATTCCATAGTAATTTCACAGTAAAAAAAAAAAAGCATAGCTCATAAACATTATTACAGATTTTTTATTTAGAAATATTAAGTAGTGTATAAAGAGTTAATTACTGACTACCCATAGAACCACTACAGATGCATCTGGTTAGTTGTTGATTTGGTTAACTAAATGTGTGAAAATGGATGAATTAAAAGGGGAAGAAGACATACTGAGTTTTTATCTATTCTTGTTTCCCCGATTTTTATACTAAGTACATAACAACTATGTATATGTAATAATTTGCTATAAGAGTATGTGGTGTGCATTTAGATATACAATATGAATGTACATTTGTGTGTGCATGTGTATACAATATGAACAATTCTTTCGATGCTGTTGATGCTATTAAGGAATGTGTTGTATTGAAAGAGAAACATTATTTGAGGAACAATCATTCAATCAATATTTGATCGACAGCAGCTTTTTTAAAGGGGAATAAAATTAAACTGCCAGTCTGTTTTTCCATCTTTTCTGTTACTTGCTGGCATTAAGTGAAAGGATTTGTTGAGGGCAAATTATGTAAGAATAAATGTGCCAAATAATACCATCATTCAACAGGCATTATGGAGGACTTCTCAACAAGATTTCTCAACATGCAAATGTCAGTGTAACAGGACAGACTCCAATTACAACAACCCTAGGCAATGTGGGAGTTATTTCTCTTGTACGATGTGACTGCTTTTTACATACTTACATTTTTATATGTTACATTTTTATACATATTTATATTTATAAGAATCTAGATTAAAAAAGAGAAATGTAATTTGTAAGAAATGTTTTAGTCTGAAGAGGAGCTTTGAGCTCGAAATGTCACACTGGTGATATCCTAAATAAATGTACCTGCATTGGGAAATGCAGTGTGTGGACCTTCTTTTTGCCTGCACATAATAAATGTTACCCCACACTCCTATGCATGCATGCTGCTCCTTTTTAGCTGCTACTTCTTAAGAATATTGCAAATTGTCATTGCACAAAGTAGCTCTGACTACACTTGTTTTACTAAATCACACCTGGTAAGATTAATATTTGAATATAATCTTATCTAAAGAGAAGAAACTAAAACAACACCCATCGGTGTTGGGTTGAAAAGAAAAGAAAGATGAGATGAGGTCAAAGGTTTGTTGCAGTAATGGTAATATGATACCTGGCATAATGCCTTTTCAGTGCTTTATAAGAGAGCCGCACCTGCAAAGGTTGATAGACACAAGAAGAGAGCTTCAAAAACCACATCTGGAGCACTACAGGTGAGTGACCTGTAATCCTAATATACGACACATTGCTTTGTTTTTACCTGGAGTTTCCTGAATAATTTGCCTTTTTAAGAAATAGAACAAGAACAAGATTTATTTAACTATTTGCACTTTCCCCTTATTATTGCACATTATTTCACATTAATTTGATGTGCATGTATGGCATCCATATAAATATGCCTGATTTAGCCAAGAGGCACATTTTCATTATGTTAAGGATTATAATTATATGCTTTAACTCAAGGATTCAGTGAATATATGATTTTTCTTAATTATCAATTATTTATTTGCATCTGCAAAAAGCAATTAAATACATTTTTATTCTTTACCAAAAACCCAAGAAAGCAGAAATTCAGCAAACATTTATGGACATCAACTGTGATAATGTTTTAGAACCATGATTGCTTCATTCAACACATGCAAAGATTGTCTACAATGTAAAAAAAGTGAGAGTTGCATATATAAATACATAACAAACAGAGTCAATGTGCAATGTTTGCTCAAGGTTCAAAGTTTCAGGTGGAAAAGGGAAGGAGGAGCTGAGTAAAAATAATCAGATGAGGCTGATTGCAGGTAAACCTTACATATCTTTGCATTGATCTTTTTTTTTACAGAGCTGCCACTGTACCTATTGCACCATGCGGTTCAATGCGCTGTGCTTTCTGGTGATCTTATGCAGTATCTATCTTGCATTGGCACAAGGTAAGACGCAGTAAAGTACTGTATCTGGCATGTACTGTGAACACAGCATAGATAAAATAAGGGTCTATGGGGCTTCTTTATTGCATAAATACCTGTGTGGGAGGATGTGTCTTCACCTTGATTGCCTTCAGCACTCCCCAATTGCGTAAATTGCCTTTTGATTAGCAAATTTATTTCAATGAACTTTGATTATTGTAGAGATTATATCATACATATAGTTTTGGCACTGGTGTTTATGTCTGACTGTGCTGTACTGGATTTATGATCCTTCAGTTTCCTATGATGACTGCTGTCTGAAATATGTGAAGAAACTGAGCGACAAAACTCTGAAACATGTCATGAAATACAGACGACAGGAGACAGATGGAGGCTGCAACATCCCTGCTGTAATGTAAGTGCATATGCAATAAAAGCCTTGACAGTGTTTCTTAATATTTGTAGTTGTTTTCCATTATTGCTTTTATGAACTAAGATCTGTTTGCATTATTTATCCTTTAGCTTGACCATGAGGAGGGGACGTGTGCTTTGTGCAAACCCAAGGGAGCAATGGGTGTCAGAACTAATGGAGAAGATTGACAAAAAGGCAACCCCGAAAGACAGGAATCTCGTCGGGAAGGTGATGACTGAAGACAGTTTTTGGCCTGAACATTTAAAGTCAAATTAATAAGTGTCAAGTGGTATTCAAACGGATGTCTTTGTTCTCCACAGCGATATCAACCACGGCTGTAGAAAAGCTGCAGTAGCCCTAATTCATCTTCCACCATCTGGCAAGTCTCCATCATTAAGCTTGAAGAGGATTTATGGTTTTATGGTTTGTGACTGCAGGGCAAAAGAGGAGGAGCGCATCATGGATATCTTGTAGCATTACTTTTGCTTTTATTCTGCCTTAAGATAAAGGTCAAAACGTGGGTAGAACATCAACACTTGGCTGTTTAGTGTCAGACTGCTAATGCCAACCAGCCACCACACATTACATTTTTGTTCCTTTAATACAATTGCTGCTTCAATGAGAATGTTTGTGACCATATTTTTTGCATTTTTAGGCACTAAATAAGTTGTTTAATTATCTAAATGGTGATGGAGTGTGAATTAAAATCATGTATAAATGTAATATTTGGAGAAATTCTAGCATGTGTCCAGAAATCTAGCAAATACTTGTATATTGCAAACACTAATTCTTGAATGTAAGTGACTTTTTTTAATGTGTGTCATAGAAATGGTGAAAACGTCTAAATTGTTTTAATGTCTGTCTTTTCATACATTTTGTATATACGTCTTGTAATATGTGTTCCCACAAAGCATTATGACAATAAACTTGTTTATCACTTCCAGCTCAGTGTCATTAAGAGTAATTATATACACATAAATGTTATAATACTTTCATCGATACCTTATTCTGTGTTATTTGACCGTTAACATTTTTTAAGCAGTATTTTTTTAGTGACATTATTACACATTATATTACTATATTATATCTATTATGTTACACATTCATGAAAATAATAACATTATATACATATACAAGTTTATATCCATACTTTAATATTAGTGTTATTAAATCTTTAACAATTGTTTTAAGCAGTCTTTTCTTAAAACAAGTGATATTATGTAAAAAGAAAAGAGGACAAAGGTGAAGAGTTGTAAAAAAAATAAGCTTCCTGAAAATTGTATGGTGTGAACAAAGTTAAGGAGTGTGTAGCCTAAGTTGCAATCTAAATATTTACCTTACGGCTGAGTTACCTATATTGGATGTGCAATCTGGTCTCAGGTTTCATTATCATCTTACCTTTAAACATTTTTGCTGACAGTACAAGTCAAACATTTGGACACACTATAAATTTACTTTCAGTTCAAACTTGAGATCACTGCAATAAAAAGAAATAAACAGGACCATCTGAACCCTTGATATGTAGATAATAGATCATTAACAGTTAAGTGTTGAAGTGACACATTCACTGTTTACTGTAATGTTTCAACATGTTTTATGTTTACAGGTTTGTTAAACATGTAATATGAATGTGGGCTGCTTTTTACAGGTTGCATTCAATAGTCTCACACATTTTTCCCTGTTAAGATGATATTTCTACGCTGTTCTCTATATGCTGCAATCCATACAATCAAACATTTTTAGAAAATGATAAAACACTTGCCCATGACCCTGATGCTGATATAGAAAATTTATGGAGGAATATTTAATCTTTATTGCTATATTGCTATATTTCTTTTCAACAGAAGCCGAGTATGAGTGTACTTGAAAATGTTTTTAATGCCCTTATCTGAGATCTTGTTATACCGAGAAAAGGTCAATTTCTTGAGATAAGAAGAGAATTTATCAGTTGATTTATTACGGGTGGAGCTCATTTTTTTTCGGTTTATTCCTGTCTTCTCCTCTCCTTGTCTGCGTCACATAGATAGTTCAACAGTTGACATCAAGGATGAGAAGCCTTCAGGTTGCTCTTAGGGGTAAGGGTTCATATCTGTCATATGTTTTTATTCTCCATGATATATTAGTTTGTATTCTCCCTCTCTCCACCTGCATTTCCTTTCTCTCGTTAAGTCTAATAAAATGAAAATTCTTGAAACTTATTGTTTGGTCATTCTCCTTCATGAAACATTTCATCAGTTTATGACCAGGAGTTAACCAACCTGCCATTTGGCCATGACAAAGACGTCCTTAATAATAGTGCTGTTAATATTTATGGATACCTCTTGATCTGACATTTTTGGCTTAAATCAGTAAATACAGTTGTCAAGATGCCATCTATTTAAACTGGCATGGCACTACTTGTGTCTGATAAACATTGTAAATATTGAGCAAGAGGAAATGGACTTTTGTTCTGACTTAATAATGTGTCAATTGTCTTAAGATAACAATCTAGTTTTCTTGAGATAACGAAAAAATTAAGTTTTGATTTTGATATAACAGCATTATAAAACAAATTGCAAGCACAGCCATTCTCAGCTTCTGTACTTCATGTCATGCAATATAACTTTAAACTTTACAGCCCCTAATATTTTATCTGCATGAATTAGCTTTACACAGAATGCAAAGCTAATTAGACGTAACTAAACCAGCAAAATCACAAGATTTAAATATTGAGATTAAAACTACAATTTTGAAATACATGAAGAGAGGAGGCAGGCGCGCGTAAATCATCAGTGAGTTTGATGCGATGTGCTGATTTACAACCAACAGTTTCTGATCTGACATGGTGTTGGATCTACTCAATGAACAATGTGCTTTACTCTCTCATCTTCACCGGTATTCACAGGAACTGCTGGGACATGTAGCTGATGAAACGTTACGGTGGAGAACGCAGTGTGTTTGACTGTGTTGTCTGTGTAAATTGATGACTTCCACACAGGATCAGATGAACTATTGTCTTTTAATTAAAGCAAAGGTATGAACATGTCCTCTGAGAAAATGTGCACATGACAAAAAGGTGAGAGTAATGTGATTACTTACAAAAAACGTTTAAAATGTAGGTCAGTCAACAATTAAAACCAGAGAATCCTCCGTGCATGCAGCTGAAGTATGTGTTTAAATTGATTGCCAACTTAGCCCCAAGGAAATGGTGATAGACAACCTTACAAATATATAATAATTACCAACATTTTAATAGCAAACACAATCAGAATGCCCTGATGGTCTGAATGTTTAGGTGAATACCACAAATCATAACTCTTAAGAGGGGTATGTCACACCCCTATCTACCTAGTCTCCTGTCTACACTGTCCAATAAATCAAAAACACATGAATAAAATCTTTCAAAATGGCATTGAGTATGACTAACAGATGTAAGAATTGGGTTGCAGCTTGAAAACGATCACAGTGTTCAGGCTTTGTTTCTTCTTGTTTATATCACAGCAATGCTGTCAAATGTGCTGCGCTCTTCACTTTTGCATGCTGGGGCAAAAATAAATAGCTGGTTGGCATTGTGAGCAGAAACTTAACCTTTCTTTTATCAAGGGGAAAAGCCATGAAAGTTAGGCATGGAACAGGAAAACAACGTGGAAAAATCACTTCATACTGAGACAAATATGATAGATTACAAGAATGTTTGAGTACAGATTGGAGCGGCAGGGGAAGTAAAGCTCTCATATATTATACAGGGCTTTAAACATGACTAAGATAAGAGTTACAGCCATGATAGCGGCACTCTGAAGCTATACATGGTGCTTGGCGATAAATGTGTCAACTAACACACAGATATAGGGCATGTATAATATTTACCATGTTCACCATCTTAGTTTAGCATGTTAGCATGCAAATACAGCAAGTCCAGCTCATGAATGTCATAGCTTTTGTAAGTATTTGGTCATGAACCAAAATATTGAGTGAAATGAAATTTTAACCAGATGATGCCGCAAGATTAGAGGTCAGAGGTCAGGGTTGCACCCAACACAGATAAGACCCAAGGTGAGGGGTGGGGTAAGCTGATAGAGGCTTATTTCAGTTAATCAAGACAGGTGGTGAGTCAGTCCACTGGGAAAATGGAGGTTCTGTTTGCTTATGGTTTCAGAGACCGAGATGGCGATTTATGGATTGTGTACATAGGGCGAAATGCTTTCTGAGTTTTTGTTTATTATATCTCAAATTGCCATCACTGAAGCAGACATGCTTTATGTATTATCTTATTTCTATTAATGTTATCGAGTCAGTAATGTTTTTATATGCTTCTATGTTCTTTTTATGTCCTTTTCATGTGAAATACATGGTGCATATAATTTCTTTTTTTTGGTAAAGCACTTTGAGCTACATTTCTTATATGAAAAGTGGTATACAAATTAAGCATTATTGTTACTTAACTACTCAGTTCATCCTGTGTGGACCATGAATGTCTGCACTAAATTTTTACAGAACTCAGTTCAACATTTGTGGAGATATCTCAATAACATCTAAATATATCAACCTGCAGGTGATGCTACAGGAAAAGCCAAGGAATCACCCACATCATTAGGACACATATTCTGGGAACCATGAATGTCCAAACAACACGTGTGCCAATCCATTTGCTAGATGTTGAGATATTTAAAGCTACTCTTACCTTTCTTGCATTTCACACAGCACTTTGAAAAAACTTGAACAGCAACAACCCCTCCTCCCTCCTATGTACCACCCCCGCACACCCGTCCCCTCCGCCAACGGACCGAATGATATGATTGGTCAGAGTTTTCACAGAATATTATGAGAATGGAATAATGATTAGTTTATATGCCTGGTGGATCTCTCTAACATTTTAGAGTGCCATTACCTTATTAATAGCATTTTAATCTAAACAAAGGTAGCTTTAATCAAATAAGTGAAAAATGTGGAAAAAAAAGTCAAAGGATCACCAAAGTCATGAAGATGATCCTCTATGGAGCGTGAATATATGTAGGACATTTTATGACAGTTTACCCTATAGTTGTCGAGCTAGTTCACTCTGAACTGCAAAGACCAACCTCTTGGTGGCACTGGAGGAAAAACTGTGGAATTCATCTTCTGGGTAAAATGAATGTGTATTTTCTGGCAATCCGTAGTTATTGAGTTATTTCAGTATGGACCAAAGTGGTGGACCAACATCATTATCCCTAAAGCCATGCTGCTAGCTTAGCTAAAAACAGACATGACAACAAGTGCACAGACTTGTTCCCTGTTGCTGCATTTCTGCCACCTTAAAAACAAACGTTGAAATGTGTGTTAACAGAAGTCTTGTGCAATTGGTGCCAAAGACTGACACACATTTTGGGGTTTGTGAATTACAGCTCTTAAAAGAGTGTGCAATGAGAAATAAAACAGAAAGATGAAAGCAGTCAAAAAACATTGCACACCACAGAATAATTTGAAAATGACATTATATTTATTGCCATAACACCTGTACGGTTCAAGTCTGACCAAAAATCTGTCATGAAAGGTATCCTCTTTCACTATAAGCAGTGAACTATTTTTTCATAATTGTAAATTATTGTTTGCCTAGCAGTATCATGCTAATATATGACAGATATATTTTGCAGCACCATGAATGTAGTTAGTTTGTTATTGTCTATTCTTTACCAGTAAAGGTCTTTTTTTTCAGGCTAAATGTGCACATTTCAGGAAACCTCTTGAGACGCTCCAAAAGAAACATCATTAGAATTACATACACGTACTGTTTTAACTATTTTAATAAAATGAAAGATACATACAGTATGAAACACAAGGAGATATACAGTAAGAATGAAGTTCCGAAATAGAGTCCCTTTTAGTTTACAGAAATAAAAAATGACCGTATTTCATCATATACTGACTCCTCGTCCTCCTTTAAATACAAGTGATTTCTGGGGCAGTTACACATTTTTATGCCCACATTAATAACTCTGTCTTTCCATTTAAAGAAATAACCTATAACTTCCAGGCCCACAAATATATTTGTTTGATTATGTTTCTCATTAAAATATTATTATGGGATATAAATAATCCAGAAACACATAAGTAACCTGAAAAAGTCATTGAAATGTGATTGAAATGTTTGGCAAGTCTAAGCTATTAAATTTCAAAGAAAGTTGGAATAAAAATGGCAGCTCCTTTAATGGCCTTTACTGTTGCTCACTTTAACTTAATGATGTTTCACTCATTTATTTTTTAAAAATGGATGTGGTTTTGTTATTGTTACATTCCTGTTGCCTTACAGAAAGAGCAATCACTTGCTCGTTGTCAGCCCTCATCTGAAATTTCTTTCATGCTCAGTTGGTTTAAATGTGGCTGAGACTCTACAAACTTCAGATGTTATCTTAGTGGACATAAGAGTGCCAAGTCTGGTCACAGGTCTATACTTTTATCCACAGTGACCTCCAGTAACATGAGAGCATCTATTCATGGTGAAATTCAAATCTGAAGCCATGTTCTGCTCTTTTTAGCTTTGCCACAACAACAGGAATGTTAAAGGAACAGTTTGACATTTGACAAATGCTTCTATGCTTAGTTTTTGTAAGAGTTAGATGAGAAGATCAATCTAAATCTCATGTCTGAGAGTGGTATCAATCATCTTCTTTAATTGTTATAAAAAAGGCAGAAACATTTGAACTTATTCCATTAATAAACAAACTACATGATGATGCAGACCACAGAGTGGCGTATGTTCAGCTGGCCGTCTGAGCCTGCTCTCCATCTGAGTCTGTTGTGGGACTCTTTGGTGCAGGTCTGGCTGTATCCCACAGCTTCCACAGACCTTCTCTTCTGAATGCGATGTAACAAAATTCGGTAAGCCCCAGTAACAGGGCTTCTCAAATCTAAGCCATTGTTGATGAGATGGACCTTGGTGATGCCAAGATCCTCCAAAGCTGCCTTAACATTTAGTTCATCTGAACTGTGGTTGTAGGAGGGCTCGGCCAGGTGGGATGGAGTAGGGTTACAAGTAGGGTAGGCCTGAGGGTAGTCAATGCCTCTCATCCAGTTACTGGCCATGATCTCCGTCACAGTGAGGCGATCCACAGGTACGGGCCTCAGGAGTCCTTTAATGAGCTCCTGGCATGATGCAGGTACATAAGATGGAATAGCATAGGAGCCCTGCAGGATACAGCACTTAAGCCTGGCTGTGGTAGTGGCTTTGAATGGCATAGTGGCAGTCACCATGAAGTAAAGTAAGATACCCAGCGCCCAAATATCTGCATATTGACCAATGTAGCCTTTCTCTTTGAACAGCTCGGGAGCTGCGTAGGGTGGAGAGCCACAGAAAGTGTGAAGGACATTGTTAGGTAGGCAGCAGGAAGTGCTGAAACCAAAGTCACCCACTTTAATGCAGTAAGTGTTGGTGTAGAAGATATTTTCTGCCTTCAGGTCCCTGTGGACAATATTGCTATCATGCTGGGAAAAGAGAAAGGAGGTTAATATTTACAGACAAATTAGACAGTTTAAAGCTTACCTGGACAGCTGGTTTAAAGTATGAGAACTTTACAATAAGCAAAGCCAATTAAAAAGCTGAATTTTTAAGTGTTATCACTGCCTGGATTTATTACATGACAGCTCTAAAATATTAGTTACAAAAAATAAAAAGTATTATTGAATTATTTGCCATCATTTTACTGCACTAGGTATCACTCCTTTAATTTCTCTCACTTTGTTCCCCTGAAAGCTGCTGCTGACTTACCATATATTTGACTGCAGAGAGGATTTGAGAAAAGACAAGTTTGCTCTCCAGGTCAGAGAGGCGCCCCCTGGTGCTGATCCGAGAGAACAGCTCTCCCCCACTGGCATACTCCATCACCAGATAGAGCCTCTTGAATGTCTCCACCACCTCATACAGACGCACTATGTTGGGGTGGACCAGCTTCTCCATGCAAGAGATTTCTGAGGTAAAAAGTGCCTTCGATTGCTTGTCCAGATGCACCTTATCCAGGATTTTTACTGCCACTCTCTCTGTTGAGGCAAGACAGATATGGATGAAGGCATTGAGTCAACAATGACAAAACACATTTTACCTTCTCACACTGCCATTTCTTGAGTTGTGTTTCCTTCTATATTTTGATCCTTACAATCCTGTGGTCCTTTTATGTTTAGAGGTGGCTCAAGAAGTATTTGCAAAATACATGTGATGGTATTGTATGTTTTCTTATTGTCAACAAATCACACAAAAAAGAGAAAAAACAACAATGAACTGATCCAACTAATATGTATCATCTCTGTAGCAAAGGCCTGAGATATCTTATTCCTTTATGCCATACAGCTCAATGTTTGTGTAAAATATTATTAAACACAGATAGATGACATGTTTGGTCATAATCACGAACATGGGCATTGCAGTTTATTTTGAGTAATTTCTACATAAATCATTCTGCTACTGGAAATATGTACAGGAGTTCTCATTACTCACATTATTTTCTCTTGTTTCAGAAATGTTTGCTTAAAAACTGCAGTGCCCGGCTGTTTTAGGCAATTATTTAGCATTTCTTAAATATGTGAGTATATATTTTGGACCCATTAAACATATACGTACATCTTCTGTATAGGAACAAAGGTTTAAGAGCCACAGAGATGCTGGGAAAGTTGGAAAGTATTTAAAGATGGACTAATGCACTGCTGGTTTTGGTCTCTGTTGGGTTTGTTGACAGTTAGAAAAACATATCTGGGTTTATTATTTAAATTTAAAAAGTAAATGCTCTAAAAAAGTGGGAGATATTAGACATGCTGAAACATCAGTGGTGCTTCAGATGTTCTAATGGGGAGGGATATGAAGAGGTGTAAACTATTATAACCAATGTAGCATTTCTTTGAAACATTTATAGAAATAACTCTTGTACATATTTAATTGCAGCCGTATCAGGCCTTGAAACCAACCAGATTATATTTTATTACTGAGCAATGATCACACATTTTTTGCATATTATATAAAAACATTTTATATCATTAAGAAAAAATGTGAAGGTAGGAATGAATGTTTGAATGATGTTTCTGGGTCATCTAGTTGAATAAATTAAATGACTAAAAAAAGAACATCATCTGTCTATTTACAGCCACATGTACTGCCTGCTTACTGTTGTTGTGAAAATGGGGGTTTAAAAAAGGCAAAGCATCAAATATCTCACCTTTGGTTAGGTCATGTATTCCCAATCTAACTTGGGAAAAGTTGCCAGCACCGATCTCCCCTCTCAGCTCATAGAGCCCTACCCGCCGTCCAAATGTTAGATCATCCATCACCTTTTCTGAATGGGTCAAATCATAGAGGGCCTTCCCAAACGTGGTGTGCTGCACCGCCCCCTGCTCCTCCGTCATGTTCTCCTTTGCCTCCACATTTTTATTCCTTTCCCTAACTTTTGGTGACGTCAGGAGGATGATCTCCTGCTCTGGAGTTGTTTTCTGTTGAGCCCCTGAGAAGGAAAGAAGAATCAGATTGATGTTAAAGTTTGGGATGCAAACAGCAATGTTAATTTATTTACATATTTAAGGCATCATAATGTTTAATCAAAGTTGATCCAAACCATAAAAGGCAGCATTTAAATTTAGTGGTGTGTCTATACTTACATGTTTTCCCTTTTATTTTCTTCTTACTCCTTTCATTGTTGATGGTATTATTTCTATTGTTTAAATACATTATTCCTTTCCCAGGCACTGGAAGAAACTCTGTTTTTCTTTGGTATTTGAAATCTTGAAAAATTGAAAAAAACAAGAAGGTGGTAGATTAAAGATAAAACAGATTTCTGCAAACCAAAAACTGAACATAAAAAGTGACCTGAAAAGACGTGAGCTGCATGATGTGAATTCAAAAGCATCTGTATGCATCAGGAAAATATCGCTCAGAAAACCGACCGTGTGTTCAGATGCTGCTATAGTGCCACTGTTCTGTCCCTATGCTGCGGTATTGTCTCCTGGTGTATAATCCGGAACTATTGCTTGTAAACCTGTAATCCCTGAGTGTCAGACTCCTCCCACACAGACCAGACAATAGACAGGCTTTACAGAGGCTACTTTAACCCCTAGACATGAATCTGCAGCCGAATGCAGGTGCTTGAAAAGGACACTGATGGGATTACATTTAAATGTGCTGCATATGACCATTATTATTGTTTGGGGTCAAGGGGCTGGGGCAAGGTTATAATGGCAATAAGAGTGGTTCGGTTTGTTGGGGTTTCCTGAAAGGAAAACTAACATTAGTTTACCTTTTACATTATTATTTAAACAGGATTATCCAATGAATTGGTTTACTTTGTCACATGCATGGTGTTGCTGCACTGATAGCAAAATTCAAATTCAAATTCTCATCATTTAATAAGTTGATAAGTTCACAATTTCACAAAAGTCTGTCTTAATACAATAATCACGTGCCCTTATGAATACTGAAGAGTTTTTGCTCACTGTGATCATTCCTACAGTTTGTACTGGCCATTAAAAAGCCTTTCAAATGTTCTTACATTGTAAGTAAAGGAGGCCAAAATCCACAGTCCTCATTTTGAGCAAAAACATATTTAACATTTTCTCTGAAGCTGATGTGAGGCTTCAGGCAAACAAGTAAGTCAATTCAAGCGGATAGCTGCCACATTTACAGTCCTTTTTAGTATAAAGGAGTGGAGGAAGTATAGTAACAAACAGAGGGACTTTGACACTTAAAAGATCGTAACTTTGAAAGCTATCTGCTCCATTTGACTGTTTTAGACATCTGACCGGCAGATAAACTTTCACTTACATTATACATGCATTGTGAAAGGATCTCATAGCCAGTATGAACAGGAAAATATGATTACCTGTGTCAGTGTTTGGGCAAGACATACTTGAAAAATTGTAAACCTATCCTAAAGCTAAGAGAAGTGAACACAAAACTGAGTACGGAGTGACCCAGATAGCAGTCATGACACAAGACAGACACTAAGCCAGACTGTGCAGGCATAATGTCTGCTACATGTTCTTCAAGTCAATCTCTGCTGGACAAAGGGATTGTCTAGTACTCATCATGCATAAGCTGCATGCTCATGTTACGAGTATAATCTAATCAACCCCTCAGTGATCATCTCAGCACGTGTAGTATTGAACTGAATGTAATGAGGAGAGGTTTACTGAAATGGGAAGAGTGGCCGCATTTGAGCAGGTATGACTGTAAATGTGAAACGACATTTAATGTAAAAAAAATTCAAATTATTTTTCAGGACAAAATTAAACCCTGTAATATTAGCTGTAGGTTCTAAAAAGCTTTGTGCAGTACAGAGATAAAAAGAAAAGATTTTTGAAGACACAAATGTGTTTATTATAACATTGTATGCTTCCCATTGGACAAATAATAAGGCACATTAAAGGTATCTCCTATCACTGCTCTGTTGATGATATTCAGTTATACATCTCATTTAAACCTCAAAATGTAGCTAAACTGTCAGTTTTGTCCAAACACTGTAAAAACTGGATGGAAGATAATTTCTTACAGCTTATGCAGACAAAACTGAAATCCTTACTTCTGCTCCTCCCCTAAGATACGGGTCGTTTACCTTGTTGGTTCTGTGTAAGAAATCTAATTGTCACTATGTACCAGGCTCTGACTCTGGACCAAGTATCTGATTCGCTCTTGTTTTATCAACTAAGAAACACTGCAAAAATCAACATCATTGTGTCACCTGTAGAGCTCTGCACGGCCAGGCTCCTTCCTACAGTCAAGGTCTACTGTAGCCCTACATCACCAACAGGTCTCTGAGGTCCTCTCATCAGGGTTTGCTGGTTGTTCCTCAATCTAGGCTTAAAAGTAAAGGAGACTGCATTAACTTAACTTTTGAACTCTCTCCCTTTGGATTTAAGAACTGTGGACTCTGTGGACACCTTTACAATTCAGCTCAAGACCCATGTGTTTAGAGTTGCTGTTGTATAATTTTTCTAATTTTCTATTTATTTCAGTTCTTTATTGTTTAATGTCTGTATTTATGTTTGTTTTATTTCCTCTGTAAAGCACTTTGTCATGTCTCCCCCTGAAAGATGCTATATAATTAAAGTTACTTACTGAATGTATTATCTGAGATTTTGACAGATTTAAGTAAACACAAATATTCAATAAAGCTGTCTAGAGGAAACACATAATGGGCCTATATTCTAAGAAAGTTGAATGGCTAGGGAAGATTTACAAGCAACATCATTTTGACACCTGTTTCACACAGCCAATAAATAAAATAAAGAAATTTGTAATTGTATTTATCTCTGTCCCCCAAAAATAATGCACTAATGCAAATAATCTTTTTTTTTTTTTTTTTAAATCACTGTTGTAGATTCTTAAAAATGAGCAAACACACAGCTTTTTGAGATCATTTTTTGTTAACTGCTGCCTCCAATATTAAGAAAAAACTTCCAATCTCAGCTTTAAAGTCAGTGTGTGAGAAAAATCATTGAAGTGCTCAGAAAAAAATGGAAATTTGAACAACCATACTTTCATAATAATTGTGCAAACTCCATCTGCTGCGGAAGGTCATGTGATATGCTACTAATGGACTTTATTGTGAGACTGCTTTGCCAGCATTGCAGCATTTAACTTGATTTCAGTTGCAAGTCTTATCAAACTCACTTTTTTTTATTGGGTCTCAAACTTAGTAGCTTGTAACCTCTGATAACCTCTACAATATGGTTGCATACAGACAGAAACAAAAGAAACACATTATATTCACATTATAAATAATAACAAATGTTTAACTCCCCTCCCCCTTAAAGGCCTGAAACTTAATCGCAAAACCAACTCAAGCCAACTTTACAGTTTTTACTGTTTTATTATATTGTATAATCTAGATAATTAAATCAACTAATTACTAAGAATCTGGGTTTTACTGGGATTATGATAAAATTTCAGCGTGATTTGTTTGCACTTCAAGAAAGGAATCAACAATTGAAACCGCATTGAGGCGTCACCTTAATCAAGGTGTCTGAGTGCTGACGACTATCCCAACGATGATCCGTTGATCCTGGTGAAAATGAGGGGATCACATCAACACATCAAAGAAGGATTAACACCTTATTAAGATATGTATGGAAAATCAGTAAAATACTAAGATTATTTTGTAGGTAAACTTGTTTTTCATGTGATTAAAGTTACATTTTAAAAGCAGGATGTAAGATGTCTGGGAAAGGCACAAAATAAAGTATTTAGGTCTCATCTTTTAGATGTATAATTGACACAACATAGGGTGTGTTCTTGGCCTTTTTGCCATTAAATTGTATTCTTACTTAAGTTTCTATCTTGGAACGTTGCATGTGCAAAAGCATGATTAATAAACAGTATTTTATTCTAGTTCTTAATCTTTTCCTTTCCTCTGAAGAGAAAGAGAGGCAGAGATTTGAAGGGCAGTTCTGCGAGGTCTGGCCATTTGGTGTCATGTTGAATAAACACAAAGGTGCTGGAGTTTTCTGTAGGGGAGGCTCAGGCCCCCACACTGATCCTGTTTATGTGTTTGGGCCAGGTTTTGTTTTAAGTCAGAGGTGCTAAACACCTTCCCCCTGAGATAAAAGATGATTAATGCCTTTGAATGAGCACCGCTTTAATGGCTCAAGGCTACTTAAGCACTTCATTAGGGTGAGCTCGGGCCTGGTCGACACACTCAAGCCACTGTATCCTCTCTGCTGTAGAAACAGACGAGGTGAAAACTCAATGCTTTACTTTGGAGGTTGCCTTTGAAGTGGCTCCTGCCTGCAAGAACACCATCCCACAAAGCATTCAGCATGGAAATTGGATTAGCTCCTTTTTTTTGACTCCCCACTTGAGACCTTGTTTTTGGGTGACATTTGGGGCTGAAGCTTGATCCCGTATAAATATCAGAGGCGTCAGCAAGCAGAGGGACACTCAGGATCTGGCAGCTGAGGAGCAGATTGGGACTAAAGCCATGGATGTACTCAGACTGGTCCTTCTTCTCCTATGTGTCCTCCACCTGACCTGTAAGTACTGTTTGCTCTATTCTACTGTTGCTGTGACATTGATACAGAAGCATGTACTAACTGGACTGACATCAGTCTTCTCAAATATCCTTAATAATCCCTTATTATGTGGCTGGCATAAGTGTTAGAAGTGATGGTAATTTGTTCTCATGCATAACTGCATGTGCACATCAACACAGTCAAATTACTTTATATCAGTTTTTTCTTGCACATCCAGAACAAATATTTCAATTAAATACTTGGATTACAAATATTTTCTAAAATTAATTCATTGAGATTTTGTTAGAAATATTTTCCTGTTAACATTCATATTTGTGTGTATTTTGAATGATTTTCATTATCAGTCAATGATGTGACAGTAGTTGGATTCCTGCACTGTTCGTGTTCGTGTAATCAAAAACTGTGATTGCCTTTTGAGAAAAAAAAAGTTTTACATTCTAAAGGAAAAAGTATGCTTACTCCAATATCAAGTAACATGATAACAACACTGATGAATGTTTGTGTTATGTTTTTCTAGTTACGGGAGCACTGAGCAAACACATCAGAGATCACAGAAACCTGTTCACACAGAGAGTGTGCTGCAAAAGACAGAGCCACTTTGTCTACATCGGCCAAGGTAAAACCCCACATTCCTCCACATGTTCAGGATAACCTTTCACCACCAGTCAATGCAGGGGTTTCAATTTGCCATCAAATGCATGGAAATTTTAAAGCAAATAATAACCGCTGTAATAATCGTTCCTGTCTCAAATCAAATCAAAGCCAATTATGTTTCTTTCTCTCCTCAGACATCTCTGGGAGTCCCGTCAGTGTGGATGTGGGAATGTGCAGGTCTCACTGTGGGGGGGCACCCAGGCCATCACATGAAGCAGGACAACAGGAATCCTCAAAACATTCCTCAATGCTGGAATTTCTCAGGAGCAAAAAAGTAGGTGCAGGAGGCTGATGCAATTACCCCAAACCACCACAGGGGCGCGCTGCAACTTTGTGATTGTCTGTCAAGGCTGCTCTGCTGCCTTAAATGTTGTCAGTGTGGTATCATTAAACATCTTTTTCTTTTTGAGAAATATCAGTATTCATGAAAACTTGTGAAATAACTAAAATACGTAGAATATTATTTTGCAAGGCCATTTATTACACTCTGTATAAACCATTCAATAAAAGTCTAAACATACCGACTTAATGCCTTTTTTGCATTTTCACTAATTAAGGGCAGAAAAAACAAACATGTTGTGACATGCCCAACTGATAATTTCTCTCCTCTCACAAAAAGCTGCGGACGGGAGGACCGGTTGTTGCAGAAAGCTCAGAGCCGCTGGTGCAGCTGCCTTCCTGCGGGCTCAACCAGGTGTGTGAGCCGACCGGGATGCGCGTGGACCGGGTGCTTCTGTTCGAGGGATCCCGGGAAGTGGAGGTCATTGAGGAGTGCCACTGTGAGATCAAGCTGACCCTGTGCATCCGCGTTCCCGCACTGAGGACCTATAACTCCGAGACGCCTTATGAGACAGTCATCGACGTGGGAGGATGCTCCAGGTCCAAGGGCTCTCCAGGTGTGTGTGTGTGTGTGTGTGTGTGTGTGTGTGTGTGTGTGTGTGTGTGTGTCACCTGTCAGTTTAAAACAACAACCAGAACAGGAAGGGATGCTGAACTGATGATCCGCTCATCAAATGTGAAATGACTGATGAAGATAAGGCAGTTCCCATAAAGCTCATATATGCAGTTAGTTCCATATGAACCTATTTTAAACTAAATGTGATGTTTTAATTAAACGAGTTTGTCGACTTTCATTGGTTTTAGTGCATTTTCAATTTTGCAAAAAATATTCAAGCAAGTGTGATTGTTTGGCCTTCAAGGGACTTAAACTTTACACCCAGATAAAATGAATTTTTTACCTCTTGTTCTAGTACATATCTTTTTCTTTTTTTTACTACCTTGATAAAAAAGGGAACAGCGTCTGTTGATGCATTTCTACATGTTGAACTACATTATGTTTGTGGACTGAGTTCAAGATTAAAACAGCACTGATTGATATTCACTGGAGACCCAAAGTCAGCACTGTTAACATTGGATTCACCATGATTTACTGAACTGACAGAGTTAATCATTTATACATCTTAACTAAATTCTAATTCATCCTTGAAGAGTTTGATTTAGGAATGAAAAAATACTGCATGCATTATTAAAGATATAGGCCTGTGTTCTGCTGTGTTCAAACATAACTGATGTAAACAAACATTTAACAGCATCAGAGGGGGAAAAAACAGTTTTACATGAAGTTGTTTTCTTGTGTGTTAAAAGGCAATCATTTCAATCAATTTGGGATTAAAGAGCTAATCCTGTGGTTTGAATTTTCCTGAGGTGTGACAACTCTTGTTTACATTTGGATTACAATTTGGATCATCTTCCTCCTTGTATAGCTCTAACTTTTCACTTTTCTCTCACTCACAGAGGGATTCTCCTGTGTCCCCACTAAGTTTGACTCAGCCTTGGTGGAAACGCCCAACAAAGTGGACCTCATCCAGACAGTGGCAGCCTGTGAGCTGAAGGAGAGCTGCTACAGGGTCCCATACGTGGAGTATTACTATGAAATAGTCCATCATGCAGACGGAGTCAAAGAGGAGAGACTCAAAGTAAGTCACTAAAACAAAGGCTCCTCTTTTTGTAACCCTGAAAAAGTATAATTATCTTATTATCCACATTCATCCACAACATTCCCTACTTCAGTTTTATATTTGAATCCAGCCTTTAAACATGAGGTTTATTTTTTATTTGAGTAGCATGGTATAAGTAACACTAGGAGAGTGATTCATTTGTGATGCTGGTTTCACACTACCTTTTGTGATCAAGATGAGAGGAAACGGAGGAGTAGTTGGGGTGCCAGACAGTAATGAAGCATCTTTATTCATCAGACACATGTGTGGAAGACAGCACTTAATCAAGCTAATCCACTGACCGGTGGCTGGCACCACACATCCTGTTCTGAGGAAACTTTAGGATGTGAAGTTCATGCACAATACACATAATAGACTGGGAGATTTAAAAAGAGTCAAGGCTGTTCTTTTCTGCAGGAAAACAGCATTACAACTTGATTTAAACTGTTTTGTTGGTCATAGTGTTACATTGTGGGTCTCTCCATGAAGCAAATGGAGAAACAACGGGATTCATCTCCTCTCAGCAGCTTGCAACAGTCAAGATGATAAATTAAGGAATATCTTACAAAGTGCATTCACAACCCTCAGAGTGCCACAAAAGTTAAAGTCATTATTTGTGACAGAAGATTTTCTGTTATAAATGAATGGTTTGATGGAGGCAATTGAAGCTTAATTCTTGGAGACACTATTTAGTCTCAGTTGTCTGCTCTGGCTCAGCACCAAAGGTGCAAACACAAATGGTTCCTCCAGGTGTTGAATCAAAGCAGTTAATATGCTAAACAGCAGCTGGCCACCAACTCCACTGGGTCAATATTTGTGACCAGCTGTGAGCTGATTGCTCTTTCTCTCTGTGTTGCTAATTTTCCACAGGAAATAGATGTGGGCAGATGTATGGGAGGCTGCACTACAGGAAACCGATGCCTTCTCAGGTAAGTACGAACACAGCTGCTATACACACACACACACACACACACACACACACACACACACACACACACACACACACACACACCTCCTCTACGCCTCTCATAACAATTGCCTGTGAGCTCTAACACCTTCTGCACTCAGCATGTTGGCTTTCTAAGGTTAATTCCTACACCAAATGTTCCTTTTATAACTTCTGCTTTACTTTGTGATTGTAGCAGACTTCTAACAATGTAAATACCACTTTCTCTTAAAGACATGAACACAATAAGAGGTTCACATTCCATATATAGCTTATAATTTCTTCATTATATAACTATAGTTACATTTTAAGGAGGAAAAGTATTTTTAAAAAAAAGGTATAAAAAAGTATTTGAGTTCATTAATGTGGATCTAATTGGGACTCATTTTTCTTTTCTTTAATAATTCAATATCTAATGTATTGTACTGTTGTGTGTTATTGTCAAGATATTATTGAACACAATCATTATAAGTTCATGTAAAGTTTAGAGAGGAATCCTCCTATTTGAAACAAACAGTAAAAAATATATAAATGTCATTGGACAGAGTCACATAACATTATACAAGGACAGAAGACCTTCACAAATGAAGTTGATAGACATAGTTTCACTAGAGACCCTGACAGTAAGCAATATATTATTATTGACATTTTTAGTGGAAGATCAGTGTATCTGGAGACAGACACACAGAACACAAAGCAATTATTCAATGTATTGCATAAAATGATTTTAAACAGCTTTAATTTTTCTGTTGCAGGAGTCCATCTGATCCAGAAATTTGCCACTTGTGGGCTGAAAGAAAATCCAACTCCTGCGTTCCTCAGGGCTATGAGAGTCACAGCTTCCTCAACCAGCATGGGCAGATGCGCACTGTCCTCTCCATCACTTCCTGCCTTTGCCAAAACTGAACACAGCGCCCTCTATTGGAAAACAACTCCCAATATCTACTGAGCTCCAAAGCTGTGACTCACAGTGGATAACCCTGCATAACCCCTTCAAACTATTAGGACATTTGTTCAAGAATTTGCTACCCTAAAGTATTATTGTATTATATGTAATATATGTAAAATATTAATTTTGTAAATAAATTTAATACCATAACAATCTGTGAAGACTTTTTATTGTACGCTCAAACTGCAAATAAAACAATTTTTTTTTTTTGGAAAGCTATCCCAGGAATATTACTAAGAAAACTGCACCTAACACATCCTCCCACAGAACAAATTGTCTGTGTTGCCCACCCTCAAATTACTATAGACACTACTATAAAATGTAATCAGTATCTGAAATTCTGGTTTGAGTGCAGAAAAGTTCATTCCAGAGGAACACAAGCAAATATTGATTGTATAGATTACAATTTAAACAATTAAAACTGTAATAATTTCTAAAATCTGAAATCTATTCTAATCAGTATCAATACTTTTTAGTTTCAAAGGGCTGGGATGAAGCTTTGAAGAAACTAGAAAGGACATCATGAAAAGCCAACCAATTTTGCAAATATCCCTTTGAAAAAACACACGTGCAAGGAGTCAATAGGTCCTTATTTTGATATAAACGTGTGAAACAACACGTTTGTGTCACAGTTTTCTGTGTCATCTAAAGAGAAGTAGTTTTATAGCTTGCTTGCAAGGTGTCATGTACACAAATACTTTGATGCCTTAAACGTTTACTACAGTGGGGGAGCTTTTTTCTGTCTCAATTTGTCTTTTGCTCGTGCGTAATTGTGCGTAAAGATCAAAGGCACCAAATGGCACTGCGCCATTTCTGAGTTTACTAGAAAAATCATCTAGGTTGGCTTTGAAGAATAAATGAAAACGAGCAGTTTTAAAGAATAACTGACTTCTGAACTCAGCTGTTTTGTGAAATTTTGAGAGGGTTTTAATTATTTCTGCACGTGGAGAGGTTGTTGGCAACTGCTCTAAATTGTACGTAGAACATGATGTCAGATTCTCTTAGGTTTAATCATATTTTCGATCAGTCCAGCTGGAGTTAAGAAGCTTTTACATATAAAAAACGTTGAAATTTGCTGATTATCCAGCTGTAATTGAATAAGCAGTTATGTAAATCTCAAGACGTGTAGCCAATGACACCCCTCTCTTTATCGGAGTAATTGGTTTCCACCTAAGACACTGTGCCCATTATTCTTAATTAATGGATTCATTTGGGCGCAGTTAACCTCCCATGGCGAGAGCACTTCCTCATGAGATCAGCTCAAAGTTTATTCGCTTCACCTTTTTTACATTTTCTTCCACTATAAATTGATATATCAGACAAAACCTGTGTTCCAAGACAGGCACACTCACTCGTCGTTAAGTGTCGAGCTGAATTTAGTTTATTTGAGGCTTTATTGCCAGACGTGGGGACAATGGGCTTGAATAAAATCTACAATCGGGTTCACACCTTGTTAACACCGCCATTAGTCTCCCTTTACATTCGCTGATTGGTGATTTACATTTGCGACCAAATAGCATCTTTACTGCTGTTTACCAAGAGTTTGGGGGCACTGGAGAGGGAATGGGGGTATTTGATATAAAAAGTCGAGTTTCCAGGACACGGCAGTCACTCCAACTCCAAGTTGCTGGCTGACTGTGAGGTTTCAGGACACCGACCGATGCACAAGGAAACTACTCGCCGCTCAAAGATGTTGATGTTTGTGGTCACCTTTGCCACCTTGGTGTGCACCGCTGCACGACCTTCACTCAATTACCTGGAGAATCATTTCACCGCCGAGAATGAGCCAGAGGAAGTCCGCTCAGCTGCCATAAAGAGACTTTTGGAGGTTTTTGGGATGGAGGACCCCCCTGCTATCCATGGACACAAACAGCCACCTCAGTATATGCTCGATCTGTACAACACGGTAGCTGATGTGGACGGTGTGACCAGGGACCCTTACCTTCTGGAGGGGAATACTGTCCGCAGTTTCTTTGACAAATGTAAGATCAGATTTGAGCATGCATCCGTTTGAAGTTTGCAATTGTAGACAAATTTAAATGTAATCGCGTTGGCCCTTGTGTCTAATGATGTATGATTTCTATTGCAGTGCGCAGTGAACAGGTGGAGTTCAGGTTCAATTTGTCCACAGTTGCAAGAACCGAGAAGATTCTCACTGCAGAGCTCCATCTTTTCAAGCTGCGACCTCAGGCAACACTGACATTCAACAGACATCATTTCTGTCAGGTATGTAAAGCACAAAGTTAAATGATAAAATCTGGATAAGTGAATGATTTAATGCAAATTTCAACCTGGGTTGTGACTAATTTTACATTAACTCTGTTTTACTCAGGTTAGTGTTTATCAGCTGCTTGACACCACCAAAAACAACAACACACAGGAGAGGAAGTTGCTGTCTTCTCGACTCATCCCAGTCCACTCTACTGGTTGGGAGGTGTTCACCATTACACAAGCTGTAAGTATCTACTTCTCTTCAATGTCTGCATTAACTATTGTAGTTGAATTCTGATTGCAGCTGCCTAAATGTGTTTTAAATAACTTATATGAACTTATTTATGAAGGTCCGTTCCTGGATGGTTGATGAAGGCAGTAACCTGGGGCTCCATGTGGTGGTCCGGACCCTGGGAGGAAGCCCAATGGAAATGAAACTGATCCGCTTCGCTTCAGGACGTGACCACCACCAGAGCAAGCAGCCCATGTTGGTCCTCTTCACTGATGATGGCCGCCGCTCGGCCACTCTTGAGAGCACAGGTGAGACTTGTTGATTGTGTTATCTGTAATGTCGCTCAGTTGATTGATCAAGTTGTGCCCAGTGATAGTAAAATTACTAGAGCAGGTATTTTGCTGATAAGCAGGGGTGTAGATTATGGGGCCTTGGGGAAACTCTTGGTCCCCTTACCCTCCATTTCCTCTGTATAACATATCAGTCTGTAACAAAAATGTCCCTTTTTTTTTATTCACTACTCAAAAACAAATGTCTTCACCTACTTTGCAAACCTATTAATTTACAGATCAATCATCACAAGGTTTTGCAAAGCTGTTCAAAATCTGCCTGTTAAAGTTGTGATATAATATATGAGAACAGAGCTCAGAATGTTAAGAAATATCAATGATGCCTCAACAACTCTTAAGAGGACCTGCTTTATCTCTACTCACCCACAACATAGCTTAAATTTGCATTCTGGGAACCTTCTGTAACTCTTAGAAGATATAAAATACTGTGATTTCTAACGAAAAGCCTCTCCTTTCCTCCACCAGACCCAAACAATACTGAAGCCTCTTCCAGCCTGCTCCAGGCCCCAATGTCCGGTCCATCCCGCAGTGCCCGCTCCCTGGACTACAGCGAAGAGGAAGGTATGTCTATGCCTTGCCAGCGTCTGCCCCTCTACGTGGACTTCGAGGAAATCGGCTGGTCTGGCTGGATTGTGTCTCCCCGTGGTTACAATGCATACCACTGCAAAGGCTCCTGCCCCTTCCCTCTGGGTCAGAACATGAGGCCAACCAACCACGCCACTGTCCAGTCCATCATCAACGCCCTGAAGCTGATCAAAGGCATCGAGACACCATGCTGCGTGCCCGACAAGCTCTTCTCTATCAACTTGCTATACTTCGATGATGATGAGAATGTTGTGCTGAAACAGTATAACGACATGGTGGCTGGAAGCTGCGGCTGCCACTGACATCTCTCAACTGGTCACTGGTGTTGGGCTGCATAGATTAAAAATATAATGTAAATTAGGTTTTGGTACAAGCTGCCCTTTAAAACTCAAATAATGTGTGCTGAGTCCCGCATGCGGCATTGTAATATATGTAAATATGGGAAAAAATTATAATATATGACAGTGATAAAAGTGATATCATGTGAAAGATGTCAATCTGTATATTTTATGTTTTCTGCTGTGAATGATTAGTCAGAATAAATGGTGTAAACAAAACATGACATTCAAATTTGTTTTCACATAATTTTACATTATTTCGGATTTCCTGATTGTTGATCTACTTGGCTGACAAAATGGTAGCAACACATGCTGGAACAATTCTGCAAAATCCCTGCAGTATTTCTATTTTAAAACTGTGAAAGCTTAAATGAAAAAAAAATTAAACACATCACTGTTTTCTGTAACATAATTAGATTCAGATAAAATGTTACCAGCCCATTTCCAACTGAATCCCTTGCAGATGGTTGAGATCATTATGTTATTGCTTAAAAGGGTCTTTGTGCCAGCATGGGGACACACAGAAAACTCTGCAAAAGCCCCACTGAACAATTACATTTTTCCCTGTGGCCCAATTTTTATTTTCTTATATGCTTTAAATTGGATCTCTGCACTTTCATTCTCTTTTGACAAAAATTATAATAGAAACATCCTGCTGAGACTACACAAACACAAGTTGACAACTAATACAGAGAAACAATATTGCATTTTATTTCCTCTACATGAGGGACAGATTTAATACCCATTGCCCATTAAAATGTTCCTTAAATTGATACATATGACTCAAACCGTTGAGATGAAGACAGCAGTAGATTCAACAACCTATGTATATCAAGACAAGCTTCATATGTTTTTTATGTAATTAAAGTGTTTATCCTTGGACGCTGGGTATAGTATATTAAAGCACTCAATGTGCTTAAATAAACATATGACCTGTTGCTTGAAAAGAACAAAGGTCAGTATTGCCTCTGAGTCAGCAGGTATCTGTTTTTTTCCCCCCACCAAACATCATGCAGCTCATGTCTGGACAGATGCTGCACTACACCCACACTGATACAATCACCCACCACGTTGGCAGTCGTCCTCAGATGATCTTTGTCGACATGCATACAGGAAACTCTGAGGTTAGGAACTTGTAAGCATGACTTGACCAAAACCACCATGTCTCCGGATACATTCAGGGTGAAAATAGTGTTGATCATAATTAATTGCACTGTTTCAGTTCAGTGAAATGTTATTATTTTTAAGCCTGCAGACACAAAAGGGAAAGAATGATGTATTTGAGATATTTTAGCATGTGCGCTTGTGTCATCCTCTTATGAACATCTTAATGTAGTCTACAAATAAGTGGTATTTAAATGTACCTATGATGTATATCACAATATTAACAATACATTTTTCAGACTGTTTCAAATTAGTTTACCATTATCCTCAAACACTGACCGCACACAAGCGAATATACACATACTTACAGCATTCAGTAAATTGGCATGATTAATGAAATGCCTTCAACGGGCAGTCCAGATGATAATTTGACCCAGATCAAGCTCCATATTATGGAACATGGACTATGAATACGGAAGCTAATGCCTCATGGGGTGCTGTGCCATCCATGGTCACAACTCCTATAAGGAGCATGAAGCCTGTCACCTGTTTATCAAAATGAGATTCCTCTATAGACAGTGGACGGTGATTGGTAGTGAAAAAGTCCCATTTATACTAAATACACAATAAAAACTCTGGTAATCAAATCCTTAATCTGACTTCTGTAGTGTTTGTATTGTCTCACGGCCAGAATAGCTTGGAGCCTGTTGGCCTGATATTACTATTTCTCTTTGTAGAAAGGTGAGATACAGAAAATATGCTTTAGTAAGAAAAAATCAAAAAGGGGGCAAAAGCAAGGGTATATTTTAACTTCAGTGACATTTCAATGCCACAGATTATTTTTGTTGCTCTTACCAGATGACAATGTTTACCAGATGAATGGTGGCTATATTCAAGCAGCCAAAGAAGTTTCTCAGAGGTTTTCCTTCATTCTCCATACTGATGTGGCTGAAGGGGATGGGGAAAAACAATAAACCCAAATATTGGCCCCATCTGAGGTGCCTGCCATCGGTACTGTCCTCTATTAGTGTCCCAGTAAAGCCATTACAAGTCATTATACTCTCTCAGCCCACCTGATAAGATCCAGAAATGCATCCACAGTCTGCACAGACTCCACTTCACCACCAGAGGTCAGTGAGGAGTTCCCAGGTGATCTTCCCAGCTGGATTAGAACAATTAAGACTATACCAGTGAACACAGTCAGGAGGGTGGTCATCCAGTATTTGCAAAGAGTCTGAAGCCTAATTTTTCTATAAGCCTTTCTGTTTACAGATGACATTTCTGAAATTATAAGATGTTGTAATTTATAAATTGAATCCCATTGAATCCCGATTGAATTACTACAATTGCACTATAAGTATGGTGGCCCTGAGGTGCAAAACACAACATTTTGGAAAACACAACAACAAAACCGATAACATTTTTCCATTTCATTTTGCTATTGTTTTCTTATTTGTTAATAATGCAAGTGTTTCCTGAAACACTGTTGTGTTTTAAAAATTTAACAAGCTTTCAGTTTTTACAGTACATGAAAAGAACATTGCAAATTCAAGGGGAAAATGTTGTCATGGTAAACACACTCTTATTGAACACACATGTACAATGGTTTCATGATTGATGATTAGATAGAAAACTAAAACAAAGACATATACAGAGTTACCAATACACCTGTACATTTGTACATGCAATCCTAACAGCACTACAATGAATCCTACATCTGTGAAGCATATAACATTTAGATTTAGGTTGTAGTTGGTGGTGTTGCTGCATCAGACTGAATTATATTTTGATGGTTTCTAATACTTTGTTCCCCTCAGCAAATTGTGGTGGACACAAAATATTGTTAAACGAGGATGTGACATCACTAGATCAAACATTTTATTGGTGAGGTTTGATTGACATTGTGGGTAATCTGGAAAATGATGCTGCCTTTTTAATTCACTGTAATGTTATGTTTTTTTGTGGCATATGTGGTAACATCTGGAGATGTTACCTGCAATCAGACTAGAAGTGATGAGAAGAAGCACCAACATCTGCAGCACCTCATCAGCACCTCTCCAGAAACTGTGAAGTATTCAATTTTCTTTAGATGCTGGTTACCAGACCGCAGAGCTTCTTCTGTTTTGGGACCTCTTGAGGAGTCATAGAGTGCCTTGACAAAAGTAATTCATATGGAGTTTTCAAAGGAAATGTATAAATCAATGGGCAAAATTAAGCTGTCTTTGAGGGACTATAAATCATTGATAGTGCTGTTTAATGAGCAGAGTACATGCACATACGTGCATGTGTCCTGGACTGCAACTGTACGTCTGCTATCATGATTTATGATTGGATCAAAGGCAATATTTTATTTTAGTGCCTTGGGTCTGATTGCTCAGTTCTTGTGCAAAGTGCATCCTTTTTCATGTTCAGTCAGATTAGGGCATATATTTACTGTCTGCTCTAAAGCTGAACTTGAAAATGTAGTAAATTATTGGATAAATGTCCAATAATGAAGTTCCCAGCTAAAAACTGAACTGTACTGTGTCCTATCAAAAACTCTATTTGCCCACGACAAAACCCTGTCTCCAAAGAGTGTAACCTGAGCAGTGACCAAGGCGTTGGCCATCGAATGGCACTAAAGAGGGTTGATACCACTTGGCATGATGCTGGACGACAGCCCTTGTTCATTGTCAAAGGGGTTGCTATTCACAATGGAGAAAACGATGAAATGCTGCCATTATAATGGGGACCAAAGGGCCCTGTGGCTGGCCGACACCTGATCTCTTCTTTGGCTCTGGCTTCCTTTTGTCCCAGTATTTCATATCTGACATATCCACACACCCTAAAAAGCACTTGATGCAGGAGCAGCGATGGACCTGAGCCTCGGTGTTTGCGAGCTCAGACATGGGAAATAAACAGACCATCTTTACAGCCCAACAGCTAGATGCTTATCAGGTGGGTGTCACTCCAGTTTCTTACTGAAAGAGAACATTATCCTCACTCAGTTTAAATGACGTTTCTCTTATCATTATTATCCACCAGTCATCTGTAAACAAAGGTAAATATACAAAAGAGTCTCTAACAAACTTTCTATGTTTGAAATGAGGATCCAGGGTCATGTTGTGCCTCCTTCAGGATGGTGTTGAACTAGCACAAACCTTTCCTGACAGTAACTGTTGACATAATATTATGAGACAATTTGAAGTGTAAAGTTAGTGAGAAGATATAATGGCTGTCTTCTTTTTATTTAATTGTTAAAATGTTTAATTATGAATTCTATTTGCATATAAAACCAGTGGTAGAAGATAAAGTTACTCTCCATAATCATATTTTATATACAAAACATATGATCAGCATAGGATATATGATACATTGGTACAGATTAAAGTACTGCTTACATGTTAGAGCCTCAATAATAATAAACCAATGATATAATAACATGGCACTGACATTCTGCATAATTAGTACTATTACTTTGTATACTTAAAGTACAGTTCATAGTCATTTTTCTGTACTTTTACTATACATATAGGTATTTTCCTTGTACTGAAGTATTTTTATAGTTTGACATGTTTGCTATTACTTCATTAAATGATGTGAATACTTCTTCCACCACTGTACTAAAAAGGTAGTTGCTGTATAAGAACAGCTGCATCCTAATAGTCTTTGTAATAACTGCACTTTCTCACCATGATGTGATTGTATTTGCAGGACTGCACATATTTTACAAGAAAAGAAATTCTCAGGTGAGAAGATTTTGTTTACACTGATGTGGAAATAGTACCGAATCATGAGTCATTGTTAGTGTAACATCTGCACAATACTGTTCTGTAACTCTAAACTACAGTATCAGGAGACCCGTCCTTCAGTGGGGGCTACCACTGAGATCACATGATGTTTACAGTATTACTTGTGAATAATTGCTTTTAGAAAAAATACTGAGGGAACTTTACTGTAGTGAAATGTATACATTTTTCTGCGTTTGTTGGAAAAAACAAGCTGTTATTACAGATAATTACTACTAACACAAAGTTTCTTTAATTATAATTGGCCCTCATTAATACACCACTATATAATACAGAAGATATCTTGTAATTCAATATTGAAAGTAAATCTTTTAAACCTTTCCTTACTCCAGACTGTTCTATCGTTATCGGGATTTGGCGCCTCAGCTTGTTCCCCTTGACTACACCAACCACCCAGATGTGAAGTTGCCATATGAACTGATTGGCAGCATGCCAGAGCTGAAGGTAGACCCACTGCTCCACGCACACCCTGCAGACCCGTTCTCCCTGTGTTCCCAATCCATAATTGATGGCCAACTAATCGACAGAATTCTTTTGAAAGGTTATATGTTACCCGACTCCTTTAAACTTGAAGAATGCTAGTGGGTCCCTCAGGGCACACTTGTTGGAAATGGGTCAATTATATGCCCCTTTACACAATGACAGCATGGTAAACAGGTGTGTTAACACATTGGTCACTGACATGTCCTGAGAAAGGGAGAGTGAGACTGTAAGCATTATTCTTCCTCCTTGTAGTCATTTCTTATTTTAAATTGCGACATCGTTACAGCTTATTTAAAATAAAATAAAGAGCACTGCACAGAAAAAACAAATATCACACAAGAATATGAGATATAAATACAAATGAACAAATGGGAGCCATCAAATCCTGTCTCACCATGCACCAGTTCACAAGTCTGTATGAATTGTTCACAGAGGGTTTTATCACACCTTTTTTGGCTCTGCTGTCCAGGACAACCCCTTTCGCCAGAGGATCGCTGAGGTTTTCTCCGAGGACGGAGAGGGAAACATGACTCTGGACGACTTCTTGGACATGTTCTCAGTCCTGAGTGAAATGGCACCACGTGACCTTAAGGCCTACTACGCTTTCAAGATCTATGGTAACATCTGAAGAAGTGGTACAACTTTTAAAATAGTTCAAAAATAGTTTCCTAGTTTTATTCCATAATTATTTCCCCAATAAGTTTATGAAACAAGGGAATATTGTGTTTTAACGTTATGCAAGCATCTGAAAGGGGGGCATAGTGAAGGATTATGGAGCTTAAAGCATGACGGATGGTGCATGGGATGTTATAAATGATTAACCAGCCTATTATGGAGGCAAAGAGCTGGTCAAAGACATGGGTCATGGGTCAAGGAAACTTTTCATTCATTATTCAGGTCAACATAGGAGGGTGACATACTGTAAACGTATAGGTGCTTTATGGTGAACAAGACTCAAGGTACTTGTTAATGATGTACGGGGTGCTGGGTGAAAATGTAAGTCAAGACAAACATGTTTAATCACTGTCTAAACATGAGAATATTAATTTAATTTACATTTAAATTAGAAAGGAAAAAATTAATCTTCATAATTTCTTTTAAATTTTGAATTTGAATACACTGAATATTGTAACAAAATGTCAACTGAGATGTCAACTGACGTAATTTTATGTGAGAATTGTGTTAATGTGATGGATATCTGTAAGGTTACAACTATTTTTTAATTTTAGGATTATTTTCTCAAATAATCGTTTAATCCATTACATGTCGATCAAGATATCCCCAAGCCAAATTGGACATCTTCACATTACTTGTTTTGGCCTGCCACATCAGTCCCAAATCCAAAGATGTTTACTTAAATATTGTTTTTTTAAAAAGACAAGCAAATAATTACATTTTAAAAGGGCAGGAAAAAGAGAAAATTTGCTATTTTTGCCTTTAAAAAGTTGCAGATTAATTTGTCTATTGATCATTTCCTCTCTAGATATCTTCACATTTTTTTGTTTTTTTGTTGAAGATTTCAACAATGATGACTTCATCTGCAAATCAGACTTACAGAAGACGCTCAACAAGCTGACACGAAACGAGCTGACGGAGGACGAGGTGAGGATGGTGTGTGAGAAGGTGATGGATGAAGCCGACCTGGACAACGATGGACGACTGTCACTGGAGGACTTCCAGCACATGATTGTCCGAGCGCCAGACTTCCTCAGGTAGAAACCACTTAAACCATAAAGAAGGTTTAACTCACCAACACACAATACAGAAGGATATATTATTTTTGTACATTTACCTCCTTTTTTTCTGTTTTTGATGAGGAACTCGAACTATACCTTTTTTGTGTTCACAGCACCTTCCACATAAGGATATAAAGAAATAAAGCAATCTTGTGCGTTTCTTAATCAGAAGAGACCTGGAGATGGACTTACAATAATGCAGACTGTGTGGAAAGTGGAGGAATCCTGACATCTCCACTAATAAGCATACAGCATACAGTTTAATGAATGTCTCCTTCTGGGAACATCTACATCTGATTGTCAGATGTCAGCTGATCTGTTTAATTTTGTAAAAACAAAACTGCAACCAACAACATTATGATCTTACTCATAATTTATCAGACGTTGACATTTAGAAAAAACAGACAGTTTAACAGTAGATACATCACGTCTTTAACATTACTGTTGACAGGTTGGATTTGTTTAACATGTAATAAAAACACAAAAACACCAACATTTCAATGGAGCATTACTGCATATCCAGTCCACATCCGATTTGTCTTCTATTATGGCAGCTGCAGAAATAACAGGAGTCACGGTGCAGCTGCTGGTCTGTCAACAGGTCGCCACACCAGCCGATCCATCAATGTCAAGGCTCATTACTTGTGACCATCAACAGTAGATTTGGGTTTTGAATATAAAAGGATTTGGTTACACCCCACTATAAAGGGAACGCATGCCAGAATATTCCACTGGGTCATAGCGGGTCAATGAAGGGAGAGGCATTTGGCATGAAAGCAGTCAAGCTCCATTGTGGGACCGTGGGCTCAACTGACAGCAGTTTCCTTAATGCAGCTGGCCAATAAAAACAGAGCAAAGTTGAGTTTTATAATCTTATTTTATTAAATCAAAAGTACACATATCTACAAATTGTAGATACATTTTTATATGGGTTTAGAAAGTACAGTACAATTTAAGATCTCTTTGTTCGATGTGATATTTACAATGGTTTTTTTCCCACTTTTTTTTCTTCCCAAAATGCATTTTCATTTCTCTCCCTGTATGTCACACTCGATGGAAATATGGCTGTAAAAAGGGATGTACAGTATATGACATGTGATAGGTGTCTTAAGAAAAAGGATATGACTTAGAAACAAAAAGAGTAAACACTTTACTTCAAGTCCTCCTATTTAGCAGTTATAAGCAGTATGTAAACTTTTAATAAATGTTTATAAACACACTATAATGTGGCTGTAAGCAGATAGAAGTGTTATAATGTATTTGTTAACAACTATAACTCCTCCTGTGGGCACACATTAGTTGACGCTGGTGTATAAACAGATAATGATTGATAATATAGCAAAACAGCTGGAAGAGTATAAAATATGTCATTATAGAAGTTATAATTGCATTAAAATACACTTAATAATGTCATTCTATCTGCTTATAACTACAAACTGTTTATTAAATATTTGTATGCTGCTTATAAAATGATAAATAAGGGGCCTTAAAGTGTTACAAAAAAAAAAAAGTATCATTTCAGCTGAAAAATGACACAGCTTGAGTCCCACAACAGTCTGCTCCCAAATGTTTTCTGTATACGACTTAAAGCTACAGAAAAGCTACAGTATCACTCTAATGAGACTACTGCTCTTTCTCCACATTTCTGAACTATCTTCCATCATGCTAAATGTTACCTGCATTGGTGTAGCAATGCCACTTCTACAAAACAGAGTATGACCTGTTTTTGGCTCAGTGAACAAAAGAAAACAAAAAAATCAACAAAAAACCCACTTAACAAAAGCCCATACATTCAACTGTATGAGCCTACAAATATGTCTGAAAATTACACATAACATATGCACAGGTCCAAGATTCACAATGCATAGCTCACCTATGAGAGAAACAAGTATTAGCGGTTAAGACAAATGGTCATGGTAGTCGTGAGGTCCCAAATTATTAGCTATTTGAAAACGGTGCAGGCAAGCAAAAAACAGATTCCCCCCTCTATGTTGTGCACGTAGGAGTTTGATTTTCAGACTAGTGACAAATGGAGGAAAACACGAGGAACAATGGAAACAGATCAAGACTCAACATCAATGTTCAATACGAGTAGACAGTGTAGACATTTGTATCACAAATGTGTAATCAACCGTGTTGTTCTTAAAAATACTGATTAAAATGTGGAGTTTGGGTGGACATCTACAATGCATACCATGCCTCTGGTGCCACCTAGCTGTCAAACTAAAGAGCCACAATGACACACATACAAGAAAATGTACAATACATACTACAAATGGGACCATTTTTAAGCTTCAGTCAAGCCTGTATTCAGCCAAGAAAATATCACTTTTAAACTAAAGTTTGGCAGGGCAGTAGCATAGAAAGAGCTTTTTTTCTTCTTCTTCTTCTCATAAATATAGAGGGCTGTTGAAGTAAATCAGGGCAATGCTTATCAGTGAACTAATACCAAGACAGTGGATCACCAGCAGTGAAATATCAAAAGAGATATAGTCATTAATAAGTAGGTGTAGTAAAATTTTTGAATTATGCCCCTTATATTACCAAGACTCAATAAATCAATAAAGTAATTGTATTGTAAAACTATCACTTGGCACAGACTACACACAAAACACGAGTTACTGGTAAAGTGCAAGGAGAGCTGCATAAGAGCAGAGGGGGCGGGGGGGGGGGGGGGGGGGGGGGGGGTATGGGGCAAGGAGCTTACAGTGATCTTAATTGCTGATCAAATCACCAGAGACATCATTTAGCTTGACAGTCGATCAGAGCTGCTACAAAACTTTCACTCAAGTCAAATCAAAAGGCAACAATTTAAAGTAATTCGAGACAAACTACTAAGCAGAAACTTCATTGCCTTTCTTTCTCTTATCTGAGAGTGAACCGAATATTTTGGCAGTTTTGGGATGTTGGTCAGACAAAATTTGGATTTTATAGACCAAACAATTAAAAGATTAATCAAGAAAACCAGTGACAGATTAATCTATACTAAAAAATAATCATTATGTTTTTATATTGTGGATGTTTACTGAAATTATACAGGAAGTACTTCTCGAAATATTCCAAAAAACTAAATAGTTAACAATGAATGTTGAATACTTTCTAGGCAGGGAAATGTCACCGAATCAATGCTCCGCTGATCTTTTAAGAGCAAAACTGCTTTTGAAAGCTTTGACGAAAAGGCTACGAAGAATTGGAGGCAGTTTATCTGTGACACAAAAAGTAATGATTAGGGCCAGATGAAACGCCCATTTGTGGTCACAGCAAATGATTGTCAATGATTACACACAAAGAAAAGGAGCAAAAATCAAAAGGAAAACCTTGTAATCCAATTCCTCTCTGATCCCTTGACTGCGTTATGCTCATTAGACTCGGTATGATTCTCAACTGCTGAAATGAAAGTGAAAAGAAAGCGTGCGCAACTCTGTTTAACTGGAGTTCAAGCCCATCAGTCTCTGGCTGACATTTATCACATAAAAAGGGAAAGAGCACTAATAAAAATAGATCTAAATATCACATTTGTATTTCAATCCCAAACTCTTGACATTAATTAAACGATTTCTCCCTCCAATGTGGAACTTTTAACAGTTGTGCTACCGGCTGTGTGAAATATGAGCGTGTTATACAAAGAGACTAACATCAGAAGTACGAGCCTGTTATCTGTGTGATATGGAACATCTGAAGATGTGCTCCTGGTTGCGTCCTCCACCAGTCAAGTGGTCTGACCCCTGAAGATAGCTTTTCTCCTTAAGATGGAAGAGATGCACCACTGGAAGCTTTCAGAAGAGGAAGAGAGGAGGGAGAGTCCTCCACTTACTGGGAGTATCATGGTTTGTGTGGACTGGCCATGGATGGGAGAAAGGAGGAGGGGGGAGGAAGTGCTAAAAGCAAGCACAGTCCATTTATGTCCAGCCAGCTGGCAGCCAGTATCGTAGGCCTCTGTCCTCAGAGTAGGCTACAGCGGAAGAAGCTGGTCTTTTTCTGAGGCTCTGAGATCTTGACTCCATGACTGCTCCCCTGCGGCGTGTTGCCCTCCTGAAGTGAAACGACAAAAAACATGTCACCGCTCTTACATTTGGAGTGATTTGTGCAGAGGCTTTAATCTGGTTTCAATGCTCATGTACTTTTATACAACCGGAGGCACCTTGCTGTTGATTTAAGAGCTGCTTTTTCTATTTCCCACAGTACATAATATTCATCTGTATGATCAAAGCATTCATCTTACCAATTTTGTGTCCATTTTTGATTTGATGTCTCTGGCAAGTGTCAAAAATGCCTGTGAGCAGAGCAAATACACATGTTGTCACATTTCTGATGCAGCTTTTAAAACATATTATATGTCAAGGAAGAGTGGCCCCTTACGTTTTCCACATTGATGTTAGCCTTTGCGCTGGTCTCCATGAACTTGATCCCATACTCTAAAGCAAGCTAAAAAGAGAGTCGGAGAAAATTACAACGAGGTACATTTTTACCAAGTTTGTTGACATCTAATTAAAATACCTGTGCACTAATACCATCTGGCCAAGGCCTCCTGAATATATATATAACAATATATCCCTCAGACCAGATTAAACTTCTCACCTTCTCTCCCCGGTCTTTGGACACCTGCCGCTTGTCATTGATGTCACATTTGTTCCCGAGGACCATCTTCTCCACATCAGATGATGCATGCTGGATGAGGAGGAGAAACTTAAATTAAAAAAACATGCTACATGGTGTCATTCAGATATTTGAACACATACTTATCAAGTAAAGGAGGTTATATCGGTGCCGGTATACATATATGCACACTGTACCTCCTCAATGTTCCTTATCCAGTTCTTGATATTTTCAAAAGACTTCTCGTTCGTGATGTCGTAGACAAGCATGATTCCCTGTAGAGGACAGTAAATCAAATGCCTCGAGGTTAATAGAGCTCATCAGCAATGGCTACGTGGTAAAGTAGATTTTTGTTAACATTTGTCTGGAAACCTGTGAAGACACACACCATGGCTCCTCTGTAGTAGGCTGTCGTGATTGTTCGGAAACGCTCCTGGCCAGCTGTATCCCTGAAGAAACACCAACAAATTCACATCTCAAAAGTGTCCGTAGATATTTACAAACTAAAGAACACACATGAAAGGCCCTTAAGATTGATTTTTGTCATTTCCTCTTTTTTTTGGAGTAAGAAAGGCACGTACAGGAAGTTGGTTTATCTGACATCAGCTGTGGCCAGCAGGCTGGTGTAGAGAGGTGTACAGTTTATTTAGTGTAAAGGGAAGTTTAAAGAAGAAATATGTAACACTGAGAGGAAGCGTTTAAAATGGGTACTGCAGTCCAAATTATAATAATGCAGCCCCCCCCCAAATTTGTGATCTGGCTGCTGAAAACAAACTCGAATGAATTGAGAAAAAAGAGATTAAGTGATAGCTTCACAATTTTCAAATGTCATAAAACAACAGTCACGTGCCCAGATGAACAGTGAAAGAGGTTTTCCTCCATGATATCACTCCTGCTGTTCATACTGAACATTAAAAGGTCCCCATCAAATGTACTTTCAATTTAAGTGACAAAATACAGTGTGTCCACACAGCTATTTTGTGTAAAAATGCATTTAAAAGTTTATCTGTAGCTGATATGAAGCTTCAGCAGTCTGAGTTAGTCACACCAAGTGGATATCTGTCACACTTAGTTTTTTTTTTAGCATCAAATTTCCTCTTTGTGTTTTCCTGTTGAGCTGCGGCGGAAGTACAGTAACAAAAAGAGGGGCTGTAGCACTAAAAAGTAGATATCTACTTGATTTGACTCATTTGGATGGCTGAAGCTTCGTTAGCTTCAGATAAACTTTTAAACACATCCTAGTGGATTAAGCGCCCCATCATTTACATTGTAAGTGCATTATGAAATGATCTTATTAATGGCCAATATGAACAAGAGGAATGATTATGGCATGAAAAACCTATAATGTTAATTTATGGGACATGACTTGTTTTAAAACAGGCTTGAAAAATGTGAGCCTGTCCTTCTGCTCAACTGAATTTAAGATGTGTGGATATTTATGTCTGGATCACATCCTGTCTAATGGCACATCTTTAAGAAGCACAGAATAAATCTAGAGAGCTATCTATGCTTTATTAGCAAAAACAGAGCAAAACGTCACGTCCTGCAGCATTATTATTATTTTTAAGAGGAACTCACCATATCTGTAACTTTATCTTCTTGCCGTCAAGCTCTATTGTCCTAATCTTGAAATCGATGCCTGGAGGGATAAAAGAGGATCATACATGTCAATCATAACCTTAGCTTCCTAGCTTGCTATGACACGATAATGACACTTATGTGCTGGAAATATACGGCGGTCAGCTTGCTTGTCACGGCAGACAGCAGTAATAAAGTCATAAAAGAACATCAGCGCTTTTTTAATGTGTAAATTAATCAGTAATGGCGTGTTACATATGACTTTCCGGTTCTTTCCCAGGCTGTAGACGGGGCCTAGCGGCTAACAGCTAATGCTACCGGCATGACTACTTCCTGCTCACCAGCAATTAGCCTCATACAAATAAACACACAAGAAACAATTATCCCCATATGTAATGCAAGATATATACGTTTTATATTACTTATACATTAACGCGCAACAAACTGTATTATTGATAAAAGAGAAAATACTCTAAAATAAAAACCCAACGTAGCATAGCATAACCAGCAAGTAGACGGCACCGCAGAGCCCATTTAGAGTACTGTAAACAGACACAGTTTCACATCAGCTAAATAAATAAAAACACACCTATAGTGGAGATGAAGGTCGAGTTGAAGGCGTCTTCTGAAAATCTGAACAGGACACATGTCTTGCCGACACCGGAGTCCCCGATTAACAGCAATTTAAACAAATAGTCGTATGTCTTCGCCATAGTTGGTATTATTGCGGAAATCCCGCGCGGCGGAGCAGCGAGCTGCTGATCAGAGAGGCGCCGCCTGCTGGTCAGCAGGTTTATGTCTGGGACCAGAGGGCGTTCACTTCCTCTAACAGGGGTGTCAAACTCATTTTAGTTCATATTTGACCTCACTTGGGCCAAACCATTCAACTCCGGCAGGCACACAAAATGTCATAGTATTATAATATAAAACATGCAGGAGATGTTAAATGGCTTTTGTTATATTAAATACAAGATTATTTAATTATCTGTATAATCAAAAAGTTTGATATCTTTTTATATAAGAAATAAAAATCATCATAATGTTGTCCAAGTACAATTTCTGTTGAAAATGTAATTTGTGTTTGTGATAAATTACATATAATATTATCTTTAACACAAAGAACAAAAATTAGGTGTACCGTATAAGCTTTTTATTGACATAAACTCATTTATAAATCATTCTGAACATATATTTGATTAATATAACAGAAAAAATCTGTCTGACGGAGGTGACTTCTCAATGACTGAGTTGACAACCAACTACATATTATTTATAGATAAATAAATCAAAAATCTGGCTTGGGCTTAATTGGTATTGTGATACATTTAACAGTACTGACACAAGTTTACATGCCATAATCATTCTTCCTGTTCACTGATTACTAGAAGATCACTTATGCACCAACAATAGAAGTGATGGGGGCCAAAATCCACAAGCCGCCTTCTGCACAAGAATGTATTTAAGTGTTTAACTGAAGCTAATACCTTCAGCCGACCAAATGAGTCATATCAAGTAGATTTCTTTTCAAGTTGCGCTTTTTGTAGTGCCAGTGTCCCTCTTTTTGTTACTATACTTTCAATGCAGCTCAACAGGGCAACACTGTCCAAGGAAACACAAAAAGGGAATTTGATGCTAAAAAAAACTGTAAGTGTGACAGATATCCACTTGATGTGACTAACTCAGACTGCTGAAGCCTCATATCACCTACAGATACACTTTTAAAAGCAGTTTTACAGAAAATAGCTGTGTGGACACACTGTGTATTTTGTCACTTACATTAAAAATACATTTGATGGGGATCCTTTAATGTTCAGTATGAACAGCAGGAGTGATTACATAAAAACCTCTTTCACTGTTCATCTGGGCACCTGACTGTTGTTTTATGACATATTTGAAAATTTTGAAGCTATCACTTAATCTATTTTTTCTCAATTCATTTTAGTTTGTTTTCAGCAGCCAGATCACAAATTTGATTGAAACTCGACCCAATGCTTCGCATCAGATGAGCACTGGCCCATAATTAGATTTACAAGTTAAAGAACCAGTATGTACTATATTTACGGAACTGTATCCTAAAATAACCTAAATATGTTATCAGAGATTAAGGAAACAAGGTGAAATGCTGGCTTCCGTGACTATAATACTATAGCCACTATTTTCTCCTAACAAAATTTCTATTCTGGTGCAAAATGTCTTCTTTTTTTTTTTTTTGGCCTACACCAGCCTGTTGGCCAAAGGCGAAAATCAGATAAACCAACTTCCTGTACGTGCCTTTCTTACTCCTAAAAAAAGAGGAAATGACAAAGGTTTTCCCACATGCCAAAAATCAATCTTAAGGGCCTTTCATGTTTGTTCTTTAGTTTGTAAATATCTACGGACAACTATGACATGTGAATTTGTTGGTGTTTTTCAGGGATACAGCTGGCCAGGAGCGTTTCCGAACAATCACGACAGCCTACTACAGAGGAGCCATGGTGTGTGTCTTCACAGGTTTCCAGACAAATGTTAACGAACATCTACTTTCCAATATAGCCATTGCCATTGCATAAGATATCAACTTGATAGGACTAACTCAGACTGCTGAAGCCTCATATAAATAACAAGAGTGTTTTCACATTGTGGTCTTCAATTTTAAAAGTAGTTATTTCTTTACTCTTCAATTATCTCTCCTGTGTGGTGTTTCAGTGTGAAACAGAAACCAGAAAAGTTGATAAACATTATCGTCATCTAAATGGCATTTTCTCAGTAAACAAATTGATTATATGATATTAAAAAGTGGTACCAATTTTCAATATCCCATCCTATATAGAGAATTCATATTATCTATTAACAAGGCTCTTAATATCCATAATCCATTAAATACTGTAATAATACATTTTAATTGTGCTTATAAAAATGCTTTATACAACAGGCTGAAAAAATCATAAGCCACCCAGTGTAAAATGTATACATTATAAGAAGTTAATAACAAGAGTCTGGCTTCTCTGCGGGTTTCTGAGAACATTTTATATCTATTAGGAGGTTTGTCTGACTTATTAACTGGAGCCAGCACCCAGAGAGATGTTTCAGAACTTGGCAACCTAAAATGCTGCTTGTATAACTGTTTTTTTACTGACTGATAAAGTATTAGTAAGAGATTTATTAATCATTAATACAGCCACTCCTTAAAACAAGCTATTTGTAGGTGGTGATTTATTAGAAAGTGTTACCAAAAATCTTAACTTGTGATCTACTTGAAGTTTTAAGATTTAACTTCGTAAAGATGAATTTAATTGCTGGTCAATAAGGAGATAGAAATTCTAAGTTCCATATATCTTAAGAAAACATACAATCTCTGTACTCATCGACAACTACTGTCGTGTGCAGCCAAGGGGTCGGCAGCTGAGCCATATCTCCAGTCTTGCATTTGAAGAATTCACTTTCTGTGCAGAGCGCACTGAAAACACTGTGCATGTCAGCACATGTAAACTAAAGGGTGAGCTCCTCTCAGGTTACAAATTATTTTTGGCTATGTTTTGAAATTGCCTTACAGACATACACAAACATAGATAGTACATACAGATGGGTGACAAGTTAAATAAAAAAACAGGTACAGGCCTGAATACTTGACCACTACAGTGAGGACAATAGGTGGCTCTGTTATGTTGTGGGGGGCATTCTGCTGGCATGGTTTGGGTCCAGTCGTCCCCTTAGAGGGAAGGATTACTTCATACAATACAAAGTCTGAGTGATCACGTTTATCCTATGATGAAACATTTCTATCCTGATGGGAGTGGCCCGCATCCATAGGGCAAGAGGGGTCACTGAATGGCTTGAATATGAAAATAATGTGTGTTAAACACTATCATCACTACACCAAATGATGGAATATCTTTTAGAAGAATGTTGTTCATCCCTCCAGTAGCGTCTGATACTTATAGAATCAATGCCAAGGAGCACTGAAGCGGCATGTGGTGGCCCAACACTTTACTAAGGCACTTAATGTTTTCATTTAATTTGTCACCCGTCTGTAGCTGCACATAGATACACACACGGTCAACTCAATAAATTAGTTGAAGTAGCAGCAACATGGACACTGTCATCATCGTCATCAGTTTTATTTGTGCTCAGTTTGGTCAATAACACAATTTCTAGCACCGAAACTGAAAATCATGTGGACCTAAAAATGTTATAAAAAGGGGGAAAGGAACAAAAGACACATAAATATATAAAAGGGGTACATGTGTTTTATCAACCAGGGATAAGAGTGACATTACAGAAGATGGATGGCATTTAGAAAATATCTTTTAACAAAACAATGGGGTTTTTTTGTTGATCGTTTGGTGTTCTTCTTGGACTTTTTACAAGCTGTTGAGCTCCTGCAGTGTTTGGTCCAGGACTTGGTGCATTCCTATGTTTTCCTCTTTAGCGTGCGATAGGTTCTCTGCAATAAAAGAAGTGACAGCAGATATAAAATGCAGTAGCAAATAATAAAAAAAAAGAAAAAATGAATGATTTTATTGAAGACAAATCAAAAGGAAATCACTGGTGTGCAATATGTAAACCAACAAATTTGATCTTCTATTGTGGTCAATAAATATAAAAACGTTATGCTGTATAACTGTATTACTGACTGTATGACTAAGGCATAGTGTTTAATCTTCAACCATAAATGGGGAAAAGTACAGTGGCAGAGCTGTGAAAAGCAGGCTCAGTTGAAAAGACAGAAGACAAGGTAAAAGAGAAAATATCTTTATTGAGCTTTTAGTTTAATGGAAAACGAGAAACAAAAGGAAAGGCAGAAAAGACAAAGTGCTTCCAATCAGGCAAGGAGACAACAGGGAAAGTGAAAACATCACGAGCCAAATGCAAGGTTTACAAGGTGTTCATATCATTGAGGGCATTATCCAGCTCCTCGCTGATAGCCTTGTATTTCAGCTTCTGAGTGTACAGTTCGTCTGCAGGTCAAAGGTCAGGCAGGGCAGAAAGGAAAGCAGGTTCAGAGGAAAATGCAGAGTTGCGCAGGGAAACAAGGAGAAGAAAGAGAGAAATCAGAGAGGTCAGATCAGAGTAAAAGAGGAAATTACATCAGTGAAAGTAAAGACACTAAAGGAAGGATTAAAAGTGTACCTTCTAAGTCATCTATGGACTTTTCCAGCTTAGCCACTGTCCTTTCTGCAAATTCTGCACGGGTCTCCGCCTTTGGAAAGAAAACAAACATGTTAATCGTACAGGAAGAGCTTCACCCACTTCAGAAAATGTAGCTCGAGCAGATGCACCTACCTCCTTGAGTCTGTCACTCAGGACTTTGATCTCCTCCTCATATTTGTCTTCTTTCTCAGAGTACTGTATGAACAGACAGATATTATAATATTATATTCAAGTGAACTGCTGAGCGCTTGCACTGGGTTACAACTATGAGTGTTAATGTGAGACGTTGTCAGGTCAAGCAGCAAGCTGATATGGAAGACACTAGTATAGATAAACAACTCGCCTTATCAGACTGAGCCTCTAGAGACTTCAGGTTGTTGGTGACATTCTTCAGCTCTTCCTCTAGGTCACCACACTTGCTGTAGGAACAGAGGGAAACATTATAAACCCTTTTCAATAACTTTTTCTGGTATTTAGTATGATTAAAGTGGATGTTTAAGTTGTTATCTTGTCTAAAAACATGCATTTCTGAAGAATTTGTACTTACATTTCAGCAATTTCTGCCCTCTCCTCTGCTCTCTCCAGCTCACCCTCGAGGATGACCAGTTTACGGGCAACCTGACGTAGAAGAAACACAAAATTACAATCAGGGAAAAACAAAAAACACAACATCAGCTTCATCTTCATCTAAAAACTGAAATTAAGTTGAAATGTGATCTCTGTGCTCCCCTACCTCCTCGTATTTGCGGTCAGCCTCCTCAGCGATGTGCTTGGCCTCTTTGAGCTGCATCTCCTGAATCTCCATCTTCTCTTCGTCTTTCATGGCTCTGTTCTCAATCACCTTCATGCCTCTGATGACAGGAAATATACACAAGTTTTAGTGCAACACATTTCTAACATTAGTGATGCAACAAAGCATTATCAGACTCATCAGTATGAGGTGTCAATTTTAATTCAACATACCATTTATTTAATGACATACACAGTTCATGTGGTAAATCATGCTGCTTTGGTCCAAACATTATAAAGATGCTACAACTAGAAAAAATAATTCATCATTACATAACTTTTACCTGTTATTAACCAGGTGATCCTGTGCTGTTTGAGGTTGTTAGAGGTAACCTTTGAATTTCTCATACAAATTAAATATTTTCAGAACCAGAAACACTAAAATGTTTGTCATTGATCAAGACTGAAGGATTACATTTCCCATTTTTTTCATTCCATATTTTCAGAACTATTTCAGAAAGAAAAAACACACAAAAAACATAATGTAAAGCCAAAACTGTGATGAACTTCTGAAGATTGGATGAACTTCTTCAGTTCTTCTATACAATCAAGATTTTGGTGATTTTAGGTTATTCAAGGAAACTATGTTACTTTCTCTTACTTGTGTTATGTTACTCAACTACCAATAGTAACTACTATGTCTTTGATTGTCCGCTTTAAAGCAGATAGCACAAACATTGGGTGGTGTAGTATTTTATGTAGACAAAGTGCTAATTTATGACTTCTACAGTCATAAGCAGTTGATGAAATGTTGATCTATGTTGTAGTTACTATATTATGACTACTAATAAAACATCTATGGTGGCAATAATTTCTAAACTTTAATCTCTGTTGCCTAGTAAAGATAAATGTCCTCTCATGTGGTCTGTGTTGATGGTCACCTTTCACTCTCATCTGCAGCCTTCTCAGCCTCCTCCAGCTTCTGTAGGGCTGTGGCCAGTCTCTCCTGAGCGCGGTCCAGCTCCTCCTCCACCAGCTGGATCCTGCGGTTCAAGGATGCCACATCGCCCTCGGCCTATAGCAGTACAGCAGGAGAGGTCATAGGTCAGCCAGGAAACATGTTTTTGCTTCAAGAGGAAGGATGCGGTTTAGTATTGTTAAAGCTTCAAAAATGTTTTGTGTCTGTTTGTAAGATTTGGAGCAGATGTAAGTTCCTTGTTGAGTCATGTATACTCATTCCTTGCAGTGAAATGACCTAAATGCAGTTTTTATTTTATTTTATCCCTACTTACTCTCAGGCATCATGTGCAACACACTGATATTGCATGTGTTCCTGTTTTCTTTCCCCCCTGCTACAGATTTCTTAAGTGTAATCCATTTCACTCTTAACAACCGTGATGAATTTGATGATGTTCTGAACTTTGCAGCTTGACCAGACACTGTACTTTGACCAGATGGCTTAAAATAAAAACATGCTGATGTAGACTCATGGTCTGGCACAGTTTAAACCCTGTGACACATTATAAGTGGCACAGCTAGCTTGACTATTGTACTGTAAGCCTGTGTATGTCTTAGGAGACGACAGGCTGCTTCTTCTCCGCCTGTTTCCTGTGGGACTGATGTCACAGATAACCACCTCTGCTCTCTTCTTCCTGTGGAGCAAGAGGCCAAGGAGGAGCAGGGTGGATTACCGCTCCTCATTTAAGAGATGTGCCCATTTTTATTCGGGCAAACAGCTAAAAGGACGAGCAGAACAAAGACTTCTGGGTGTTTGACAAAACTGGCATTTCCAAATGCCTGAAAAAGCTAATGGAACGAATCCAAGCTTATAACACATTATGAATCTTTATTCATACAACCACACTGACATTGTATTGGATAGTCAAAAGTGCTGGAAGTACTTCTGGGTGTTTTACACCAGTGGTTGTCAAACTTGTTCACATAAAGGACCCCTAAGCTGACAAAAAATAGACCACAGACCCCCATTTGATAAGCTTTTGGCTTTTAGATGTATAAAATGTATGAAACCCCTGACCGGCATAGTCATACATCCAGTCACTAGGTTACTTATGGATTAAATTATAGTTAAAATAGACATTATGTATTCCCCTATTTGCTGGGGGCCCCCTCAAGAACCTCTGAGAGTCCCCAGATCCCACTTTGAGAACAGTTTGACACGATATAGGGCGTGTTTAAATTAGATAACGCAACCGAACAAAAGTCTGCTAAGGAATGTCGCCACAATGTTTCCTCATTTTCCGATAAGCCTCTAAAATTACTTTATGGAAACACGAAAAGATAAAAGTATCAAATGTACTTTTGGAGGTTGGGTTTGAAGTTCTTCGGGGAGTGTTATATGACTATTATTATCGCTACCTGCAGTCCAACGCTGACGGTGTTCGCGTCAATTATTTATAGTCACCAATTAACATGAGCACGAGGTTAAAGATACACCGCAGATATGTTTCTTAAATTGGATAAATGTTGAATAAGCTCACTTTTTCGCGCAGTTCCCGTTCAGTGTCCAAGTCCCTTTGTACTGCCAATGCTCGATCTTCTGCCTCATCAACTTGCAGTTGGAGGGCTTGGATTTTCTTCTTGACCATCTCCATTATGTCGATTACTTTGTTTTCTCACAAAAGGAAAAATGTAAACCCGTACAAAGGAGTATCCTTTAAAAATGTTACTAATTGGCGTCAAAAGTTGCAGGCACCGAGGAAACTTTTTTCTCGGGGCAGGAAATAAGGGACGTGCAGTGTTGGGATGGGGAAAAAAAGGGCTGGGAGTTTTCAGGAAATTTATGGCAAGATCCTCCAATCCTGTGAAGAAGCCTGTCTCAGATGACATCACAGGATTTAGGAGGGGGAAGGCATTGCTCTTTTCCTTCACAAAAGAGGTGTGTTTGTGTGTGTTTGTGTATGTGTGTATGTGAGTGTGTGTATGTGTGTGTCTGGATTTTCTATTGTGGACTTATATGGCAAATAAGGTGTTGCTTAGGCTGCATTTTTCTGCTCTGATTAGAGAGAGCAGTTGTCTCATGTGAGTCATCTATCTGATTCACATATAAAGGTATGAATCATATCTAACGTGGATCATAACATATTATTGCTGGTGTGAGGAGCAAGACAGATAAGTAAAGAATTGGACGAGGGAGTCTTGTTGTAAACTTTATGGAAATCAAAGGTCCAACGATCTGCCTTTGCATAAGGGAGGAGGGAGGGTAAAGGGTGGGGTGGGGCCGTAATAATCCTCTCCAACAAGGGTTGTTGACCTGCAGTGGCTAGGAATGTAAATTGATTTGGTTGCATACATGACCCGCAGCCATCGGGTGGCGACACATTCCTTCAACGCCCCCCTTCTCCTTCTCCTCCTCCTCACCCCCCTCCTCTGCCTCCCCATTTTTCAGAGCAAATCCTGGGTTTATTTTCTCTTTCTATTCCTGTATCACATACATGTATATTATGTATCAGGGGTCTTTAAAGCAGTGTGAAACACATTAGAAGAAGAAGTAGTGGATGGCAAAAGCAGATCTGTGGGCATCTGATAAGCCATCTGAGACAGAAATCATCTGAGATCTGACCTTTAACCTTTGGGTGCCTTATGTTAACCTGGTTTCACTGGTAGTTTAAGAGCTATGATGACTTCACTGACTGTTTTCATTTGACACTATTCATTAAATTCAATTTCACAGGCATCGTTAGAGTTGTAATAATCAGTTGATGAATGGATTATTAGAAGGTTAATCAGCAGCTATTTTGATAATCGGTTAAGTTTAGATTATAAGTCAGACAATAGACGTCATTTAAGGCTTAAGAAAACAGCAATTGTGGGTTTCTTCTATATTTTCTGACATTTTTTAGACCAGATAATTAATCGCGAAAAATAAAGTAATAAGCTAATGAAAGATCATGAAAGCAATCATTAGTTACACCCCTTTAGTAGCTATATGTGTGTACAACAAAACATACAAGTTAAAGAGACTTTTATTGCGTCTGTTAAAACATTGTAGAAAAGTTTATTGGGTGTCATGTCAACGATATTGGACATGACTGCCGAGAAAAACAATCTAAATTGAGTCTGTGTCTGTGTCTGTCCCCACATCTCTTTTGTTGAACCTTTTACTGTTTTAGATAAAAGATGACACAGAAGAGAACCAAGAAACCAAAGAAAAAGAAAAGACCATAAATCAAATAGATGCTCTTTGAAGGTGAATGGTCATCTTGTTGTACACCAACAAGGTATGTACTGTAAGGCCAGACAGAGGGAAGTGTGATATCTCCGCCCCAAAAAAGGCCAGAGCATTGATTTCATTAGACACTGCAGTATGGGGTTCTCTGTTTGCTTAAGCTGCATTCCTGGGATTCCAGTTCGACTATAGGCTGGCCAAGTTTTGTCTGTGCTTGAGAAATAGCTCTGTTTCAGACCTCAGAAAGCCACCAAAAACTCAGTTGCTCCCAACACTGACTGAACGGTTTAGAAGATGCAAGTTATTCATACCGTGTGTGGACGATTGTTTCCTTCATACGGTGATCCTAAGGTGCTCAGGAGGGGCTTGAAAGTTAAGTGTTAATAGTTACTGACAGATATACCATACAGTGCCACTCTGTGTTTGATACACAAAAAAGGGATTGGGCTTGAATGACCCATCCGGATTCTTTACCTTCAATCTAATGATAAACCTTTGGCATAAATGTCATATTAGTTGGTCTTTTTTTTATCATGCCTTTGTCTCGTTGCTATCAAAGAAAACTTTTTTAAAAAATATGTTCATTTCAGTGATTACATTTTTCATCTTTGTGTTTAACTATTATCTTTTCTGAGGGTTAATGTTTTAATCACTCTGTTGCTATGTGCCATCGCTCTGGAAACCAAACTGAACTATTAAGGCGAGTCCAGACATGGCCTTTTCTGGGAATGTTAGCAGTGAAAGCAACACTCATGTCTGAGTATACTGTTAGTTTTTTTCACTCTAATTTGATATAAAATAACTTATTTTTGCTTATTTTGGTTTTACTCATGCAGTGATATTTCAGTCCATCTGAGAGAGTGGATATTGATACTTTATACGACCGAAACTTTGGTTGTGGTGTTCCACTGTAATGTGGATAATGTGTTTCAGATGGCGTCTTTGTGGTGAACTCACATCTGTGGCCTTCTTCTCCGACAGTTCCAGTTTCTCCTGAGCATCCTTCAAGGCCTCTGAGTACTTGTCCAGCTCATCTTCTGTTCCCTTCAGTTTCTTCTGCAGAGCGAGCAGCTCATCCTCAAGCTGAAACAAGACAATTATGAAGGATAGTCAGAAAGAGGACAGCAAAGCCAAACCAACTTTGTACTGTGGAAATGTAAATAAGAATGTAAAGTAAGAATCAACATGCTAACATTTTTAGATGCTATTTTTTTCCTTGTCTTTTAAGGGAAACATTTTGTTTCTTAATGTGAGAAAGTGCATCATGAAAATGACAATAAAGGAATCTTGAATGCTGACAATGGCAATGATAACATGCTGATGTTTCGTGGTACAATGTCTACCATGTTCATCTTTGGAGTTTAACATTTTAACATGCTAAATTTCGCTACACAGCTGATGTGAATGTCATTAGTTTTGGACACATTTTGGAGGATTTTGGATAAAACCTTTGGAGCTGATAATAGCACTAGATGTGAGGTTAAGGCATCACCAAAGATATAATAAATCATCCTGAGAAGAACATGAATGTCTGTACCAAATGTCACAACAAACCATCAAATAGTTGAGACATTTCACTAAGAGTCACAAATATTATACTCATGTTGGCACTACAGGCCAATGAGGATCACCAAAGTCTTTAGGCTTCATGGCAATCCATCCAGCACTTCAGATATTTCAGTCTGGACCAAACTGTTCCACCAATGTTCACTTCCATCCCTGGAGTAAAACGTTTGAGCATGGCTAAAAAGTCAAAGAGATGTTTTCTGTTACTCTTGATGATCCACAGAACATGCTGTCAATGGCTTTCATCAGGACCATTTCCTATGTAGAAAGTAGTTCCAAAGTAAATCCTTCATGATGAAGACTGTGGATTATTGAGACTAACCAGGACACTGTTTTTGAAACTACTCATTGCTGCTGAATGTTTAAATTCTTTTATAATTTGGATAAACCAGCCCTTTAATTGCAGCTGTGGTCTGTACCTGGTGTTATGTTTAATAGATGTTGATACATGAGTATTGGTTTTGTGTATTTTCAGTGCCTTCTGTCAGTCTAAATACACTCTGATGTTCATTTCGTCATGCCAACAACAACAGCATCTCTTCGGACAGCTTGTATCTCTGCCACCCAAACAAACTAAAGAGCTCTGAATAATCTTCTAGGATTTCATGCTGACTGTTCTTGATGTGGAAGACATACTGAGGGTCCATATGTCCAGTGCCACTGACAACTGCCACTCCCTGTACTCTCTGGGGGTATGATTAGGGCATTTGTCACCCAAGACAGGATTCTTTTCACTTGCTTTAATGTAGATCCTAGCATTGTCCGTGCCCCTCCAACTTGCTGCTCTCTGGCATTCCACTCGTTCCACCAAGATGAAGACACCACCTCCCACTGTGCAATAATAAGCTCTTTTAGAAACCTCAAATATCCTATTACATCTCTAGATTCTACTTTGCTCGTATCAAGTGGTACAAGTACGCTGTCATCAAGTTAGCCCTTGAAATGTCAAGCTGCAAGAGGCTCTAGCACTCCAGCACCAAATATGGATGTAGAGAATTTGTGAGGTTTCCTTTGAAATGGTACAGAAAAAAATCAGATAAGGATGCTGGGTAATGCAGTCCCTCTAGATTCAGAGCAACAGCTGCTTTAGATGAGTTGTTTTAAGTCCTGCATTACTACTTGATAGCTTCAATTAATCTCTCAGGTTCATTATGGATAATATATCCAATAGTCTTCACTCTGGTATTCTCTTTGTGCCTCCTTGAGGGGATAAACCACCTTCTCCGCCAGAAGACAAGCCCCTAGGGTTCAGGATCAGCTGCTCTCTGTATTTCAGCAGTTGGTACTCTGGGAAATAGTTGACATTTTGTATTGAGCCTTTCGCCAGTCAACACAAGTGTTTTAGTGTCAAGGGTTTTTGTTTGAGACCATTCAATCACCAGTATAATCACCAGTATAAAAAAGAACACCAGTATGTTAATCTTATATTGGCTTTTTTCTCCAAAAGATAATAAATATTAATTCAATTTAGGCCATTGTTGGACTAAAAATCAATCAATCAAATCATTTTTTCCAGATATAGCTGGAAACAACATTTTAAAGAATACTCCCTGATACTATGCAAAATGTACATACATTTACTCATATAATAATCCACTAGAGTTTCCATATGCAAACATTACATAAAACCAATTGAATGTAAAACAAAAAAAATATATATTTTTGTTTCTTTAAAACTGACAATTTCTTAGGATTCATTTAAGATTTCATTTACACATTGTAACTCTTGTAAATCTTGTAGCAGCTCTCCCTTCGTGGTTATTAATGTATTTTGTATTTCATCACTTCATGTGGGATCAATAAAGTTTATCTTGTCTTTCTATCCATAGAAATATTGAGATAGTATTAAAATATTGCCCAGCTGACTCCAGATTCAGTAAGACTTATGTTATATAAGAGCACACATTGTCATCCATGGCATCCATCCTTTGTTCCCCTTAAAAACCATCAGCCATGTCTCACCTGCTTGCACTTATCCTCTGCTGCCTTCTGGTCGGACTCAGCTTGTTCTGCCCTGTCGATGGCATTCTCCTTATCCAACTTCAGCATCTGCATCTTCTTCTTGATGGCTTCCATGGTGACAGTTGGGTTTTAGTGTCTTGCAGGTTTTGGAAAGGAGAAAAAAGTTTTTATTTCTTTGTAGGTGAAAAGCTGCTGCAGATGTTCAGAGGAAAACCCGTCACGAGAGTCCTCGCAAGGTTGATAGAGGAAGCAACTGGTAGATGCAGAGAGGAGGAGAGAGACAGAAGGAGCTGAGAGCGAGTGAGCAAAGGAGAGGAGGATGCAAACTGAGAGTCGGTAGAGCTCTGTGTGATTTAAACTTGAGACAGCCCCAGTCCCCAGTGACAGCCCTTTCCCACCGTTTACCCCTTTCCGCCACTCCCCGCCTTGGCTATTCAAGAGCTCACTGTGCCCCCCTCCCTAATTTAAACTTCACCTCTCAAAGGCTCCTAGAGGAATGATGTGGTGTCGATGTTTTGGCAGCATCCAGCCTGTCTCCTTATTTGGATCACAATCTTTTTGTTTTGGACAGAACAGGGAAGGAACAGCAGATAAGAAGAAAGATCAAGCTCTCAGACATCAAAAGGGCATTGTTCACATTAGTAATATGAGTAACTGAAGGTTCACTTTTTCCCCTTTGTGGCTGCATATCTATATGCCTGTGTTCTTACTTAGGAATGCTCAAATTGATGTTAATACCAGAGTTGGTTAGAAAGGACATAGTTTTCATTCTACCGCCGAATGAAAAAAGGCTGCATGGAAAATGATCCAGCCAAAGAAAATTTGGGGAAAGAGCCGTCTGCATGTGATCTACACCAGGCAGCAGGAGCTTTATAGTGGAGCTGCACAGACATAAACCAAAGGTCTACTGCAATTAAGATCCTCTTAATTGCTACTGGTTTGACAGACCTTTATTTAGATCTGTTTTCCATAATTTGTAAGGCGTGCAATATAAAAAGCATGAGGAATACAATAACTTACTGACATGGGTTCCAGGAATATGATATTATACAACTTATGAGATGTTGGATTGTATTGACTTCAGGCTGTAGTTTATATCAGAAACCAAAAGACAGAAAAAATCTTAAAAATGAAACAAATGAAGACAAAAGAGATCTGTTTGTTGTTTTGTTTATTTTGTTCATTTTGTTTGTGTGTGTGTGTGTGTGTGTGTGTGTGTGTGTGTGTGTGTGTGTGTGTGTGTGTGTGTGTGTGTGTGTGTGTGTGTGTGTGTGTGTGTGTGTGTGTGTGTGTGTGTGTGTGTGCTGGTGACATCAGCGATGGACCTGTCTTCTTGCTCTTAACTAGCATGTGCCAGCTGCTCTGGCTAAAAATAAAGATTACAAGGAAAGTCAAAGAAGAGTGAGGCGTACAGCGGCTATTTAAGCAACATCTGAAGATAAACTTGAACAAATGCATTTGTTTTCCATTTTATGTTGCTTTGCCACAGATTATGTAGACAGGCCCTTGGCCGATTTTCGTCTTTATTCACACATTTTACTGTACTTTATTAGATAACACGTTTTCTGTTTGGTACAGAGATCACTGTATACAAAGACTGACTTGACATTACACCTTAGGATATATGCAAGTTTTCTGCAATTACGAGGAGAGAGTCATCAGTATGGTGTTGTGAAAACTGTGTCTATACTATAATATATACTATAATATTTAATAATACTATAATATGCTGATAATTTACATTTTTCTTGGTAAATTAAAGGATTAAATGCTTCTGCATATGTAGAGACAATTCACCTCCTTTTAAGACAAATTAACCATGAATCATCTGGAAAATGCATAGTCACAAAGCTTATTACGAAAAGCAGATGTTTTGAAGACACTAAATGTTAAATTGTTTAAGAGGTTAGGTGTGACACATCACATTCCAATTATATAAAGAAAATCAAGTTACACTGTGTGAAATGTAAATATTATTATCTCCTGAAAATTAAAACTTGGTATGTGTATTTTGTGTTTAGACATACAGTAAAATCAACCTGAGGAAACTTAACTGAACAAGAACAATTGTAGAACCAGAAATGTTCACTCTTCCCTTTAAGAGAAACACCCCAACTGTACAGAAAATGTGTTGTATGAATTTTTTTCAACAAGTCAGAGAAACTGCAGCCTTTTTTGCAAATGTTTATGAAAGTTAACACAAACTTACATCATGACCTGTAAGGAAAAGAGCAGTGGATGCCTTATTTGGTCTGTAAGGATGCTGGCTGCTCAACATGTTATGATAACAGATTGCTTGGATACAATTCTGACAATTTAATGCAGGAAATATTGATTCTGGAAATCGGATATTTTCATTTGATAAAATTATTTAAGTTGTTCAGGTAGTATAGTAAACAGAAAGGAGTCTGAAGCCAGGACAGGGGAACAGAAAGAGAAAGGGAGAAAGAGAGAGAGGGTCAGGGAGAGAGAAATAGAGGCCGAGTGAATCATATGCAGAGTGAGAGAAATCAGAACCCTCCCACAGGAAACCGAGCTAAACTCCTCTTCTCCTTGTATGGTAAAAACTCCCCCAAAAGCCACAGGATCGCCTTGGGAGTAGAGTCAAAGTCTTGCTAAGTATAAATCACAAAGCCATGGGAATGGAGGAACAGATTAGAGTGTATATGAATCCTACCATGAAGAATACAAACTAGTACAATTTTAGTCTTAAGTGCTTGATGTCATGCAAGGGAAATGTAGCCACTGATAGTAGAGTTGGGTCAACACTGAATGAAAAGAGCATCAATTCCATGCAGGTCCATGCAGTAGTTGAATTATTACAGAAGCGAACAGTGAACATTTAATACTCCCAGGTTGGCTGTGGCAGTACCTGCCCATCTGACTAATCAAATATGTAACACTTGTGTGATGCAATGACTCATATTTACTGAGACAAACCCATTTGTCAACTAGAGTAAACACGTCAGCCGTGCTGAGCTCCAAGACTTCTGCACAAACATGTCCGTTAACTATGCAATAACATGCAGTGAACTACAGTCTCACATACATACACAGAGTACAGTGTATGGAAGTGACTGAGGGAAGTGGTAATTTGTTATATTTGGCTCTGTAACTCAGTCCAGTTGTATCTGTGACTTCTGACAATGTCTAAACTCCATCTTAACAGCCAAGGGATCAGAGATCCGTCAACTTGACGAGGCACAGTTGTCTTGCTCAAGCCCAGTGCTGAAAGGCTTTTCACACCAAAAGGGTATGGTGTTCCTCAAGAAAAAGACTTGCATGGACGTCAAATTTCAACTTATAAGACTCATTTCACTGTGCCTCCTCCATATGCACATCCACAGCACTCCTGTCAGTAGTTGTCTTTCATCAATACACATCTCAATCTCTGCGTCACAATACAGCAGTACCATCTGTTAGAGTTATTTTAATGTTAAGCCCCTGCTACCACAAGTAGCATGTTGATAAGTGGTGTATTTTTAGGTATAAGAAGCAGTAGGAGTTTATGTCTCAGGAGTATTTTCACCTCCTATGAAGTTAGTATTTGTTGCTTGGCTGCCATTTGAGCCCCACACATCAGCACCTATAAAACAGGGGGATGATCAAGTTTATTGAGGTTCAGTATTGAGTTTAGGCACATCAGCATTTTGGAGTAGAATAGAAATATGATTTCAACATCAGTAAAGTTTGACACATATTTTCACTGTTGACCAATAGAAATTATTTTTCATGGTTTGGCTTGGCCTCTTAGTTCCAGTTAAGGGGAATTTTAATGCTATACAAAACTATATTAGACACTATTTTTAAACAGTTCAGGGACGACTCTTGGCTATTCCACTGTGCACAAGTAACGGTCCGTAAACAAACAGTTCTAAGTTTCCCTGACCTCAATTCATCATCCAACACTTTTGGATGATGAATCTGAACTACGACTGCGACCTCATCATCCGACATCAGTGCCGAAACTCACACATACGAATACGAATGCAAAACCTCTATTGACCACAATGTGGAAATTTGCCCTCGATTTTATCAAAAGACATGTCATAAAAAGATACATACAATACATCATCTCAGCAAACATATTCATACAAAGGAGGACCACCCTGTGTCCTAGTTTACCGAACCCTAGTTTAATTGCTTGACAGCACTTGGGAAAAAGGATCTCTAATACATATTTCTATTAGCTATTGGTAACCTATAATGTTTCCGTGCTGGTAAAAGCTCAAATTCACTATATGGTGGGGGAGAAGGGTCGTTAATAATTCTGTCAGCTTTACATCTTCAGATTTCCTCATACATACTACTCAGCTTCTTTGGCAGCTTTCCTATGGTTTTGGAGGCCATGCTCACTCTTTGTTCCAGCTTGTTCCTCCTCTCGATGTTCAGATTACCGTACCACATGACCATGTTGATCATTTTAAAAGATAGGGTGCTTTCCATCAGGCTCTTATGCACAGTTTCCAGAATATTACATAGTACATAGTACATATTACATAGCAAGGGAAGGCATTGTGAATGTCTTGTTTTTTTTTTTTTTAAATGTGGTCAGTATTTTCCATAATTTTGTGGAATGCCCATTAAAACCAAATATTCAGGTGTCTGCATACAATCTTTGGTTGTCCACATGACTTTGTTGTGTACACCTACCAAGCCTGTGGTGAGCATGTGATTAGTTGAAAAGTGGAAGGGCTTTCATTGATAACAACAAATTAAATTAAAAAAAAAATTAAAATATTTTTCATGTACCAAGGCATGTCAGAGACATCAGCTGTATTGCAGTTTGATGCGTCAGGTATCTAAACAGTTGGAAATGGTGCTATCTTGTGGTGATCACCAGGTGGTAAGAGAAGCCTTACCTAAAAATTCATAACTGCAGGTTAACCATTTTTCCAGTAGAGGCAGCGACAAGATGAACACAGAGAGAAGCAACACAACTCATAAACCATGAGATCATTTGAGATAATTGAAATGTGAGTTTATTTCTGATATGTATCTTGTGTTTTGAAACTGAGAACAAATGAGCACTGTACATTTTGCAATGCTGATCATAAACCTGTGAATTTATAATTCAGCACAATGAAATGGGAGCTTTATTACAAAACATGACATAATATGAATATTGAAACTGATTGTTACAGTCTACACAACAGTCTCATGTCTGCAGATGAGAAATGAAACATAAAACAACTTTTTGGGCTTTTGATATAAAAAGGTGATTAATTAGGTGATGTTTATCCATCTATCAGTACAGTCCACATGTGTGCACTTATTCATGCAGCACTGGAAAGTTCAGGCAGTACAGTGAACAACACAGTGAATATCTGATGGGATTTACTATCAAACATACTGATAGCAGTGCCATTTGTTTTGTTCATATCAGAAACGTAATTTAAAACGTCTTTATTCATCCGTGTGGTGCTACAGGGCTCAACTGGCTATGAGCAGGAAAACATTTTGGAGTTGTTCATTTCATTTTAACAGTGAGATGAACAATATATATGATTGATGCATTGATAAAGATAAACTCCACATTCAAAGTTCAAGAGACTTTATTGCCATATTTATAGGCACAGGATACAAGCACACCGGAGTTCTTGTGTAGATCAATCGGTTAAGTATTTTACAGTGAATTAAAAAATTAAGCTGAAAAGAAAATGAAAAGAGATGCAAGGTCTGAGGGACAGTTATTAACAGCTGTCCAACAATATATCAACAGAACTTCTCATGAAGAACTGGAGCAGCAGTTAGAGGGAGCTATTGCACATTAGAAAAACAGGCAAGGTATGGATATTGCACCACAGTGTAGCAGCATGTTATATAAATAAGGGTTTTGTCTAAATAAAACAGGCCAGATGTTTGTATGCCAGATGCGGATAATTCACAGTCCATTTACAATGCAGGGAGGGAGTGTGTGCTTTGTGCGCATGTGTGTATTCAGATAATACTGTTTATCCTTGACCACATCATTGTGTGAAAGGAATGCCAGGCTCACTCTTTTATTCACAGTTGTTACAATGTTAACTGTCTAGTGGAACACAAGAACTCGCATACTAATGTTTAATAAGTTGTGATCACAGGAGAAAAATAAACTCAAAGAAAAAGACAGCTGAAACACCTTCAAATATTCCAATATTGTATTTATTAACAGGAAAATAAAGGATCACTAATACAGTTACTACAGAAGATAATAACACAAAACTAAGTTCCCTTACTAACCACAAAACAGAACAAAAAGGGGAAGAAAATGAAATGGCAGAAAACCCCTACAAGGCTTCCTTAACAGTTTTCCAGAAACTAATCTGAGCTGCACCAGCCAAATATCAAAGCATCAAAAGACAAAGTGTCAGCAACACCAGCTCAACAGGCAGCTCAGTGGCCAAATGGCAAGGAACACTGGCGCCAGAGGGTTGATACAGCGAGATGAGAGTCAGGTGTGACAATCCCAACAGTCAGAGAGGGATGGACAGACCTGAAACAGACAGCTCTCTCCCAAAAGGAAAAAAGAGACAGACGTCAGTGGACGTAACAGCAGTAAATCAACTTATTCAGAAATCACTATGCTGATAAATCTTAGCGATTAAAGCTCAGTGATTGATTATATTATTTAATTGATTTGTTTTTGTTTCTCACTTGTATATATCTTTGGTATGGAAACCAATATTATCGTTATACAGATATATATTATATTTTACAGATATATTTGTATCGGTGCATATGTTGTGTCTGTTTTTTTAAATTTAAAGTTACAAAGGCAGCATTTCATGTATGTCTGATCCTTTTCATTAATTATAGTTTAATATACATGCAAATAATTGTGTTCTTTTCTTCCTTTTGTTTGTGTGTGTCTTTTGTTTGTTTTTGTTTTTTGGTTATTTATAATTATTAAATTCCCAGTGAAGCTTCATTATCTTAATAACAAGTGTTTGTGGAAAAAGTGTGTTTATATATATGTATTCTGTATAACTAAGATCATCAGCCAATATATTGATATTGAAATTAAGATTTTTTTACTTTCTAATATTGGTATCGGCATCGGCCCCAAAAATCTAGTATTGGTCGAGCTCTAATGGAAACTACTGAGAGCACTGAGAGTGCAAATTTTTCTCAGGCTCTGTAACTATTCCCTTACTCCTTCTAGAGTCAAAACATTACAGACACGCACTTTTACAGCCATTTACAAATAAAAAGCACTCAAGTCAATTTAAATGAGAGAAAACAGGCCTGTCACGCTCATTGCTGCAGTACCTCCTCCCGGCCAGAAGGGGGAGATCGCACGATAACTGCCTGCTGTAACAAACAGGGAAGGGTGGTTTTTCTCTTCTTGGTATTATGAATGAATGTCTGTTCTTTGATTTTAGCCCCGTAACATTAGAGCTCCATCATCAACAACAACATAATCAACGAGGCGCAGAAAAGGAGCTGAACTAAGCTCAAAATTAGTTCAAGATGTCTGCGAGCGCCGTGTATGTCTTGGATTTAAAAGGAAAGGTGAGATAACGGGACGAGCCGCGACGCTGCTAAAGCTAACGTTAGCCTAGCTGGCGGCTTTGCTAACACATTCCTCACTGACAGATTATGATGTGGATTATAAACCGGTTGATATGCAGCAATGAGGCTTGGGTCGTAACATAACTCACGATGACCACTAAGGCAAATTAGGTGATCAGTTTATCAAACGAAGGTGAAGGCGAGGACGTGTAAGTCCACGTAGCGTTATGACAAATGTACTAAAGACACGATGACAGACAGACAGGTGGACAGCTGTTTCACACATCAGCACTGAGTGTCAAAGCTGATGCCAAAACATCCCTGTAAACCTCTACATGTTCATGTCTCCTTGCATATAGATAGTCACTTCTTGTCAATAAGGCGTATATGTTAATAATAATAGTGATGCATTACATTCAGGAAACATCCAGTTTTTAAGGTCGCCCACTACTCAAAAATATGTTTTCCTTCTTGTTACTTCAGTTTGATGTCTTCACTGTGAAGAATTGTGTCTGTGCAGAGTTTGACACTAGAAGGATGTTTTCATATTCATCTGCTGAAAAGTGGAAAGTTTGTCTGCACTCACTGATAATCCAGTTTTTAGGGGAAGGGTCTGCCAGCATGATTTGTGACATCAGAAGTAATCACGTTGTTAAGTAGAAAGTTGATCCTTGTCCAATATTCAGTATACAGTAGTGTGCTGTGGAAACCTGAATCATTCAGTGCTCATACACACTGATAATGACCTTTACAGTGAAGTGTAGGTGTGGGTATTGTTTTTTTTAAAAATGATCATACCAGTACAAATCCAGGTACCCTTGCAGTGATACTGATACTTCATTTGATACCCATCATGTGAATAGAAGCATTAAATTGTATAAAATGCCACCACTCTACATGATTTGATTTTCACACAGATGCATTTTGAAAGACTTCAAACTATCAATATTTTTTAAATACAGTGGGTCAATCACACCTCACATTAAATCAAAGATGGCTGTCCTTACAAGTCCATACAAATAGTCATATTATCTAGCTCTAAGTGCGAAAAGGTTCAATTGCAGGAGACGTTTCGGTACTACTTGGTATCTATTTATTTCGGTCGGTACCTTAAAGGTATTGAGTACACATACCAAGCCCTGGTATACACAAGATATCTTGTGTAAAGTAGTTAAACTTCTGAAATGAAATATATTATATAAATATGATAAATAATAATGTAATGGAAATATGATCTTTTAAGAGAGGGGTCTGGATGTAAACGTAAGGATTTTTAAGTGTTATGTCGTTTTTGTGGAAAAAACATCTGATACACATTATTGTCAGGGTATATGTCTTAATATGTGAGGGGATCTTTAACATGTCTTTCTTGCTTTTTTTTTGTACCACATGCATCATTGACATAGTGTAACACTGCTGTTTAATGTACACTGAATTGTAGAATCCTATTAATTATAAAACATTTTAAGTACTGTTGTAAATGTGTTCCAGTTCGTCTGTATTCAGAGTAGTATTTAAAGATCCCCTCCAGGCATAAAAAGCACTCTGCTTTGAATAATAATTATTGCCTAATATGGTTTTCCACAAAGTGCAATTACCTAGTTACAAATGATTAAAATTACATCCACCCCTTCTCCATCATATGTGAATATTATAAATACTATAAAAAAGATGAATCAATTTTCAAAATGGTCAGCAATGAATTTTCTGTCAACTGACTAATCATTGCAGCTCTAGTCTCCTAATTCACCGAAATGTCCATTCTTAGTGTGTGTTTACCAGAGGCTTCTAGTTTCCACATCACACTTGTGTAAGCTGTGTACTGAAACCAGGATTATCTTACAAACTAGTTGTGATGTCACAACATCATGTTTGAACAAACACATGTTAAAAGAGTGAAAACAGCTTTCTAGTGTCACACATGTGGCACATACATCATTCTGCACAGTGAAGCCAAATGTCCAAAGATGAGAGCACAAAATGTAACTTTACTTATAATTAAATGCATGAAAGTAAAATGTATTCTCTTATATTGGTAACGTTACTTCTTATGGCGAATACTGCCAGCATTTTGATAATCATTTCATCACTATTTATGACAGCCAGTACGTTTTCAGGTGTTGCTGATTGCTGTTGGAGATGCATAGACACTGACATACTGTCTGTTCCTTTCAGGTACTGGTGTGCCGAAACTACCGTGGAGATGTGGACATGTCAGAGATTGAGCACTTCATGAGCCTTCTGATGGACAAAGAGGAGGAGGGGACGCTCTCTCCAATCCTGGCTCATGGGGGTGTTCGTTTCATGTGGATCAAACACAATAACCTCTACTGTATCCTTACTGTTTTCTGCGTGGTGTTAGCGTCTTGTCAGTATGTTTTTTCAAGGGTTTTTTTTGTGCTGTTCTGACACTTATTGCTAAATATCTTAACACACATCACCTCAGTGGTTGCAACATCCAAGAAAAATGCCAGTGTCTCCTTGGTGTTCTCCTTTTTGTACAAAATTGTCCAGGTAGGTTTGAATACTTCGCCATCTTTTGGTTTATAAACAACACCAACAAAGCTTTATTGTGGTTTATAAAACTGTGTTTGTGTTCTTCAGGTTTTTTCAGAGTATTTCAAAGAATTGGAGGAAGAGAGCATCAGAGATAACTTTGTCATCATATACGAGCTGATGGACGAGCTGATGGACTTCGGTTACCCTCAGACCACCGACAGCAAGATTCTGCAAGAGTGAGTATCTTCTTGTCTCACTGGATTCAAGGATTCAATGATTTGTATTGTCCTCCCAGCCATGTAGATACATGAAAGATAACACAATCCTGTACTCAGGTCCTGGTGATTGTTGTAAAAAAATAAAGGTAAATAAAGGACATCTACACAATAGGCATAATGAGTCAGAAAATAGATAAATTAAATAAAGTAAAAGATAAGTAGTAAAGTGAGCAGTGCAGTGTACTATCAGAAAAGCTCTAATATTGAGAGGCATTAGAGCAGCCTGCCCCTGAGGGATATAATGATATAATAAAGAGTGATTAATTAACTTAATGTCAGTAACAATAATTTAATATCAGTTTGATCATTGTTTAGTCCACAAAATGCAATAAATGATCAACACTAAAACCCAGAGTCCAATTTGATGTCATATTTGTTTTTATATGACTAACCAGCCACAAAAACACCCAAACTGATGCATTCAGTTTATAACACTTTGATATAGTGAAAAGCAGGAAGTGAACACAAGTTTGCTGTTTTTAACCTGATTAAACACCAACTTAAATGTGTTGTTTCCTCGAGGTCTAACAAACATGTTGATTGCGTTGAGTTGATTTTTTTTCTTTAAAGATTTTGAAACCTGTGTTGTTTACATCCACTTAGCAATAATCTTCACCGCTGCTTCTGCTGGCATATTACCACCACCTGTAGATTATTGTAAGATTGTGAAACCACTGGCAGGATGTGCATTGCATCAGTTGCATGCATGTGCATCGTCTTGCACAAAACAAACAAAACCACAGCTACAATGATTAGCAGATCAGTCGATTAGTCAATCCACAGAGAGTTAATTGGTAGGCGTGTGACGATACACTCCGCTCACGAGACGAGACGAGACACGATATTGGGTTCACGAGATGGAGACGAGACGAGATTTTAACAAGAAAACTTCAATGAGGAAATATATGACTGTTCTTTTATTTGAAAGTCACAAAATGCATCTTGAAATGTTTTAACTAATCATCTTGTTATGAATCACTTCAGTTCTACTTTCTAAGTATGAATTATCATACGCAATATGCAAGCACTGTAAAAGGTTTCCCCATATAGATAGATATTTTATAGATAGATCATTTTGGTATGTATGGAAATAACAACCATAAATACCTAAATTATATACAATCACATATACCAAAAAGTGAATTATAAAGAATAGAAACAATCCTAGTATATAAATAAAGAGTCAAATGATCACAAATTAAAACGTATTGCTAATAAAAAACACAGAAATAAAAGTAAATTGCAAATTCTATATCACACACACATACACAAGTAGAACAACATATAAATTGTCTTATAATTTGGTAGTGTGACTCATTTTACTTTTTGCATTATTAGGCTACGATAGCTGCTCTAGATCCCTGCTCCTCCTACCTCAGTCTCTCAGTGTAGAGACAGTATGTTGAGGTCAACATACTGCTGCTCCTCTCCTCTTCTCCTACTTCTGACTGATATCTTCTCAGCAGGTAGAAGCTGCAACAAGGTTAATGATCCACACGTGACATTATAAAAAGAAGATATGACGTGCAAATGAGCGATAGAAAACCGATTGTCTTTTTTATTTTTTATTTTCTTTGGTGCACACGCTTAATATTGCTTCGTGAAACAACATACACCTTGACGAGAAATATCGGCACGTTTTAATCTCGCGAGAGCTCGCGACACAAGATCTCGTCACACCCCTATTAATTGGCTAATATTTTGATGATTAATCGAAAATACTAAATATTAACGGCTACTCAGATGTGAAGATTTGAAGCTTTTCTGTGTCTCATATGATAGTAAAATGAATTTCTTTGGATTTTGGACTGAAAACAAACAATTTGAAGATGTCACTTTGTTCTCTAAGAAATTATCAGAGACATTTTCCACAATTATTTTTGCCATTTTATAGACAAACCGATTAATTGCTAATAATGAACTTTAGTTGCATCCCCCTCTCATGAGAAAAACTGCTTCAAAGCACTGCTAGAGGTTGATAACTTTACAGAGTACATTTAATGAATGGAGACAGTTGTTGTCATTAATTCAGCTGATCATACAATGAAGGGTTTCTTTCATTGCTAATCCTCATGTTGTTGCACACTGCAGCTTTTTGACAGGCCTATAATTTAAAGTTCTCATATATATATTTGTGTTTGTGTGTATTTGTATTCCTAAGCGTAAAGTAAATGACTGTTTGAACATGACACAGACATGTTGCAAGCTATGTCTGGATTCTCTCCCCCCCCCGTTCTGACTACAGCAATAAGTCAGGAAATCATCCGTCGGTAACCATGGGTTTGTCTTTGATGCTTTCTGGAAACTCACCACAGCAGACCGTTCGTTTCCCCTTTTCTCTGTTTTCTCCTGAGTGTTGATGTTTTTGTCTCTCAGATACATAACCCAGGAGGGGCACAAACTAGACACCGGCGCCCCCCGCCCCCCAGCAACAGTCACCAACGCTGTCTCCTGGAGGTCAGAGGGCATTAAGTACAGGAAGAACGAAGTCTTCCTGGACGTCATTGAGTCAGTCAATCTCCTGGTAAGAACGGCTTCTTTTAGAAGTGCAGTGTTGCTTCAGGAATGACAAACATAATGTTTGTAAACTTCCCTCCTCTGTGCGTCACATTCTCTATAAGTGTCTAGCTTTTTTTAAGTTATGAAATCTACTATTGACGCGTCACTATGTCTTTGTGACCGATTGACATTTTTACTCCCTCCATTTTTAGGTCAGTGCCAATGGTAACGTTCTACGTAGTGAGATCGTAGGCTCCATTAAGATGCGTGTCTTCCTGTCTGGGATGCCTGAGTTGCGGTTGGGCCTTAACGACAAGGTTCTGTTTGAAAACACTGGACGTGAGTTCCTTCTAATAACCGACTTGGGTTAAATCATGATTACAAATGATTTGAGATAGATTAGGAGTCTGACAGAAGTTTTGATGATAATAAATTAGGTTTTCAAAGTATACATAAATGGCGTTCTGCATTTTTTTCCTGGCACTGTCCTGTATCATACACCACATCCTTCTGGTACTTTTAAAGCTGATTGGAAAACCATAAAAATGATTGCATGCTATTTGAGTCGGGCTTCATTTATACCAGATGTAAACTCATGTTTGTGTCTTTTTAAAATTGTCTCTTATGTTGCCTCGTTCAGGAGGGAAGAGTAAATCAGTAGAGCTGGAGGATGTCAAGTTTCACCAGTGTGTCCGTCTGTCTCGCTTTGAGAATGACCGCACTATCTCCTTTATTCCTCCTGATGGAGAGTTTGAGCTCATGTCCTATCGCCTCAACACTCACGTGAGTACTGCAGGTCTTGACTGCCTCAACACCCTCATGCTTTGCAGAAAAATAAATTGTCTAGTAGTTAAGGAGACGGACCAAAAATCACCTGTTGGTCACCATATCCCAACAATACTCACTGTTCATTTTCAGAGATGACACCAGCTCAGTTCCATAGAGCACTTTTGACATTGCAGTCATTGTCCGCACAGGCCACAGTAACAGCCAACAACTGAGTCCCGAAGCCTCTCATCAAACATCATATTCTTTTCACTTTCCTGTGAAGCTTAATGGCCCTTCAGTGGATGTATTTATTCCTGTGGATCCCAGGAAGAGAAACAGCTGCTCCGGTGACAGCTAATAGGGATTCAAATAAATAAATAAAATCACTCTGGCAGAGAATGTGAATGAAATAATAATAGCTTCATATATCTTGTTCCAGTTTTCTGTTATGAGTCCAGGACTATTATGTACTGTGAAGTGCTTCGTAACACTAACATAAAAATTGTTGCAACATTACAGGAAGTTGAATAATTGCACTGAAACGTCCTCCTGCAGTTCTTCGAAAACACTCCTGTTTATCAGCACCATGAATGAATATTAAGGAGTTTTAACCTCCTTCAATTACACAGAGTGTTATGTGAGCATACACTAGCATACTGTATATGGGCTATGATCATGACTCACAGCCATGTGTTTAACACCTGGTATGCCTGACAGAAAATCTCACCCTGATTTCTGGTTTATAGTAACTGTAAATCCCAGAGATTGCTCTCTTGAGAAGCTTACATTTAGAAAGTATGTTTACGACTGTTTTGAGAGGCACAGTCAGTACACTCTGTAAATATTTATACTGAACTCCTAACCCAGAAATGACTGTTGAACAAACCTTTCTTGGATATGGTCAGAGGAAGTACATTTTCTTTAAGTCATCAACTAGGCAAAACATTTCTAAAACCTAAAGCAGACCCATGAAAGCAAGTGGAAAATCATATAAAATAAGTAATGGGGGAGGCTTTAGGCAAGGACTTTAGGTTAAGAAAGTTTAAACTGCGATCAAATTCCCAATAAATGTTTCACAACAGGGTTGCCAGTAATCTTGTGGGAAGGGAAGTACAAGTGGAGCAGAGGTCTTTGCAGTCGCAGCTACTTCCACCACAAATGTACATCAACTTTGCTGTTCAGGAAACAATTTAGCCTTAACTAACTTGTCACAGTCTGAATTCTGTTCATTTGATGCTGAATTGCCAACCTAGTCCATATAATATGTGTCTGCTAAATTTTCAATAAGTTGAAGTGCCTGGTTTTATGCATAAGATAAACTGTGACGTCCTGAAAAATGTGAAGTTATTTAAAAGATTTGATCTACTTTCGACATCCAGTTTGAAGTGTTTCTGAGTGTATAAGAGATGTTATCCTTTGCTATGACCAAACTCTTACCTCTGTTGTTTAGTGTGTATTTTTTAAGTGGATTTACAAAGAAACAAGTTCCCTAACACAGTGTGTAAAATGACCCTCAAGTTTTGCAACTTTTAGATCACACAACAATGAACATTAACTTTTCTTGTTGTAGTAACGTCTGCTGTCCACTAGAGGGTAACAGTGTCACATGTTATTTATACTAACATGTATGTGATATGTAATACAATGAATTTGCTTGTGGTAAAAAGTGTTTTTCTTATGTTTTAGGTGAAGCCCTTGATCTGGATTGAATCTGTAATCGAGAAGCACTCTCACAGTCGGATTGAGTACATGATCAAGGTAGGTCACGTCTTCAGCTGGTATCAATTATAGCTGCATTATTGTTATCATGTGGTTTCCATAGTTATTGCTAAAAAGGTAGACAGAGAGAGTAACAAATGATTGATATGTAATGCATCTCAAATTACCTTAAACACACAATATGTAATTTTTGCTGCTAGGGGTTTCTCAATCAAAACAGTAACCAAAGACAAACTCTGATGATGTCACAGTGTGGGATTATGGGAGTTAAATAACCACCATTGCCGTCATATCAGTCAGTCTGGTTAGGATTCATTCAGTGTTCATCGCTCAGGAGCCAAATTATTTAGAATTTCTTTTCCGCCGAGCATATACAAATTCAATTTTTTATACACACAAAAACAAAACAATCAAAAACAAAATAAAACAATGAAGACAAAACAAACAAAACAATACAAATCAATAACAACTTGCATATCCTGTCCCCCTTCCTTCTATGACTGTCTGTCTTTCTAATCGTCCATTTCATATCTGTTTAAAAATAGCATATTTTGAAACTGTTTTATTTTTATACATATTTTCAGTTCCTCACTACAGTGGTTCCATAAATTAACTCCTTTGACTGTCATAGTCATAGTCATAAGTCCTCGCTAATTGTTTTTTTTAAACATACAAATTCCTCTCAAGCCATGTGGACTTTGTCTTATTTGAAACAACTTTTAGATGCTTTTAGTTAATAATGGATTTTTAACTTTGTAGATGATATGAGGTGTTTTTAAAGTCAACCAAATCTTTACATTTTAGAGCCTTTAATTTAATAAAGAGCGGGTTTATTGGTTCTCTTTAAGTGTTTACTATTCTTACGACTCTCTTTTGAAAGATGAAGATTGGATTAGTGTTTGTTTTATATGCATTTCCCCACACTTCCACACATTAAGTTATATGCTATTCATTATCCACAGAGGTCTCCTCCTCTCCGAAACAAATGGACCTGGTGATTAAAGCCAGTAAAAACAGTGAATAAAGCAGTTTCATGTTAAAAATCAGTGTTCTGGCATCCGGAGGGGCTGCGAGCCGAGCTGTTGCTAGCATTTGCTCAGTTTGTTTCTCTTATAACTTATGACTGAAACTCTTCATCCTGTTAAAAGATATAGTTAAAAAATGACCAAGATCTAAAAAGTTTATTACAAAAATGTGGCTTAAAACTGGATCAATAAATCCATTTAGGTTCAGCCAGATAACCACAACGTCGATACATACTCTCTGGTCGAGGGGGGAAAGGGGATATGACGCCATTGACAGGCAACCAAATGAAATGGTTGTTACCTTGATTAAAAATACAGATTTCTCTGGGTTCAAAACCTGATGGAAACAATTCTGATAATTCAAGTACAAAACTGAACAAAATGTATAACATAGGTTTAATCAGGTGATTTTAATGCAAAAAAAGTTGCATATTATACCTTTAACAGTCATCGCTGTAAGGATTCTCAGGGACTTTTTTGTAGTTTACATTGTGTGTCTTGTTGTAACATGTGGCAACCTCAAACCTTGTATTCAAAACTTTCATTCAGATCTGGTTTGATATCCTGTTTAGGCGGGACATCGTGTTAAACTTGACCTGCTTGTTTTGCATCGCAGGCAAAAAGTCAGTTCAAGAGGCGTTCCACAGCCAACAACGTGGAGATCCACATTCCTGTGCCAACGGACGCTGACTCACCTAAATTCAAGACCACAGTAGGCAGCGTGAAGTGGGTGCCTGAGAACAGTGAGATCGTCTGGTCGATCAAGTCCTTCCCTGTGAGCAGAAATCATGATTCATGAGTATCACACATATGGTTACAAAACATCCAGACTTTTGGTTTTGTACTTAACTGTTTGTGTCCTGACTTGTCACAGGGTGGAAAAGAGTATTTGATGAGAGCCCACTTTGGGCTGCCGAGTGTAGAGGCTGAAGATAAAGAGGGGAAGCCACCAATTAGTGTCAAATTTGAAATCCCGTACTTCACCACCTCAGGCATTCAGGTACGTTCCACACATGGAAGCTCGTGACCTCTGTCAAACAGTATTTGCAAGTAATTCTACGAGTAATTTGTTTATCTCTCATGCAGCAGCAGGAAATGTTTCATAAAGAATAAAGGGTTAATCACAGGAGAATTTGCATACACAGCTTTCTTTTTTTTTAGTAAGCTGTCTGCAAGCAGAGACAAACAAATGCTGCAGTTAATTTGTACCTGCTGTTTAATTTAACGTTCAGTGCACATGCATGCATAGTTCAAATGACTTGTGGTTTTCTGTTGTTTCCCTGTCATCCTGGATTTAGGCTGTATGGTATGTAGTAGTGTTGCTCATCTGTCTGCCCTCCACAGCAGGAATTTGAACAATTCATATTTGTTCCCCTTTTTGGCCAGAAGGGGCAGTAAGGCAGCACTGTTAAGACTGTTAGATTCCATTTGTAGTAGAGAAAAGTAACTGCTTATCAATTTGGACTTGGCCATCTGCCTTTATCTTAATCACAGTAATATGATATACTTTTATCTAGTGTCAGGTAAGTAGATTCACAGAGTTTCAACTGCAATCCCACGAAATCAAATAAGATGGAATTTTTTTTTTTCCTTCATGTTTAAATGGAAATTCTTGCTGACTTCAGACTTACACAGATGTGCTGCAAAAAGTGTATAATCACAGTTGTCTTGTGATTATATGTGTAGCATCAGGGCACCACAGTAACACAAAATTATGTTTTACCATGTCTTGATGTGAGGAAACAATGGCAACTTGACAAACCAGTTAAAAATATTGTATATATCACACTAAAGGAAATTAAGCATTTTCCAGGTACAGGTACATTTATAATTTCATTAATAGAAGTTGTAAGATACTGGTTAATTAGGTAGTAGTAGTTACGTTTGAAATGATCATTTCGATGATCATAATGTTCATGAGTACCTTTTTTAATACTAGTTTTGTAAGAACGTTCAGCCAGTAATAAAAATCACAGCCTCAAGAAGACAAAGAGGGTTCACACAGTTTAAGTCTGAGTAACAATAAAACATTGGAGACATCCCCTTGAACTTTGATTATTACAATTGCAAATCATCAGTTTCTTGGAGAAAGTAGTGAACTCCAGCACACTATGGAGACATATGTATGAAAAAAGCAGCAGATGTTCATTAATAATCATTTGTTTTTGAAACCAAAGATTCAAGATTGATCCTGAAACAATATTACCCAAGGGCTGGTGCATAATTATATTTGTAAATGTATTTTTTAGATCAGCCATGCTTGTCAATAGGCCCTTAATTAAGTTTTTAACAATATAAGCACTACAATTTTAAATAAACCCCTCCTAGTTAAATAAAACCAACATTAAGATCTCATATCAAGTTATAGTTTATTCGTAATAACTGGTGTGCGCCCGACTGTCTCCTGCTAACACACTCTTGTTTACTTCTCAACTTTTAATAACACTTTCTGTGTGTCTTTCATTAAGCGAGCTGAGAGGTCATATTTTCCAGCATCTCCACATTTCCTATGATAGTCAATAAAACATTATTAAGTTGTATGGACATTATGCAGCCCACTCGGAAACAAGAAGCTCAAATTGAAATATATGATATTTTTAATTGGGGCGGTTTCAGCAGTATAAGAATGCTTGCCATTTTCCAAGGTAATTTGGCAGCTGAAAGAAATAATGTCCTTTCCCTTCCTTCCAGCCAAATCTTTGCCAATCCTTAAATGAGCAGATGCTCGAATAAGAGCGTGTGCAATTAAGTCACAGTCAAGCGACACAACTGTTGAGTCGGCTGACGTTAACAGCTAAGATCCTTTAAATAATGTCTGTTTTAAAAACAATGCTGAAAGTATAATGTAATGTAAAATGAGAGGTATTTTTAACTAACTTTAAACTGACCGCAGTTTCAGATCTACTTTCAACAAGACATAAAAAAGCATCTATTTTGATCAACAGGAGCAATGCGTAAAGAAATAAAACATTTTACATATAACATAAAAAAGAAATATTTTAAAGCTTATTATATAAAATGAAATGATGTTTAAAGGTAATATAAAAACAAAAAGTCTTATATTTTGCATTGCAGTCTTCGTAGATGCAGATCAAACATGCTCATCTGTGTGGTGGACCAACTGCACAACAGTTTGGGTGATGGATCCTCTTTTTGTGGTTTTCTACAAACCATTGCTGACTCGCGTTTAAACACAAACAAACCGAGTGTTTCCTGTTCAAGTCAATCTGGACACACCCTGAAGTGTCATGTACCCTGTGATCACAGTGAGTCGGTAAATATCCTCAGAATATCGTGCTCAAGTTTGGCTTCGTTTAATCATTCATACCAGTTTTAGCAGGATCACAGTGCAATATTAGGTTTATCATACTGACTGGATGTGACAGCTTATAACCACGAAACGTTTTTTTGTCCTTCAGCCAAATAACAAGTGAATGTTCAAATTTTATCAGCCACCATTGCTTTTTTTTATTGAGTGATGCAAATCTATCAGGCACTTGTATATTATATCAGACCTCCATGGAAATATGCAGATTTGGTTAAGAATTATTAAGAATATTATCTTAACCACAATCACCATCTTAACCAATTGGGTGAGCAAGTTTTTAAAAAAAAAATGTTACAAAGTCATCAGATCTTTAGGAGGATTTTGCATTTACTTCATTCTGTTCAGTTAGACTTATGAAACTAAACAAAATACCACCTGTGAAACCATTTAGTCTTAAACTAACTTCCGGGAAGAAAGCCACCTAAGGGCCTATTTCTGAGAAATGCACTGCACCCCGGGGAATTATTTTTTGGCCTAATTCACATAAACTGAACGCTACAGATGGCTCGATCATTTTATCAAGATATGTGCTCTACCAAATGGTTAGGAATACTATAAGAGGGTTTTGACTCCTTGCATTTTAAGGAAAATAAAGTTAGATATTAGAAATAATGGCATGCTTTGCTGTACACATGAGAATTTATAATCAACCCTAAAGTAATCAAATCAATGCTTTAATTGCAGCATGTCACTAGTTCTGGAGTTGCAATAGGCCTCCACACTACAGCTGTCTGTCAAATAAAGTCTAAAACAACAAGTCTGGTGACTAAACTGAAATTTTTCTCAGTGTTCATGATCCCACTCTCTCTCTCGAAGGAGCACTAGTAAGAGCCACATTCCCATCCAAATCTTGCGTCAGGCCTTTCCTAACCTTTCCCTTATTACAGGGCCACAGCAGACTGGTTCTCAGCCTCTAATGCATCCAGTAACACCACTCTCTACGTGTGAGAAGAGGCCGTGAAGTTTAATTAGACACATGTAAATATCAAAGCATGAGAAAGTTTCTCTTAACTCCACCACTAAGTGTAGGGGAGCACACATGCGAAGCGTGTATGATGCACGTAACTACACCTTGTAAATGTAACTAGAAAAGCAGAAACCCCACACTTTGGCCGGGTGGCAAGAAGAGCTGAGCTGCAGTTACATTTTCAACTTTCCTTGCTTAGGTGATGTCGAGGAAACCCAAACAAGTTGGTAGATGCATTTTCTGCCATTGCTTCTACCAAAAGCCTGATAAATCCAGACCACACATGTAGTCTGTACTTACCGAACGAGATACAACAAACATCCTCCTCTCCCCTTCTCATCTTACAAGCCATAATGATATTTTGCGGATGATGGCTTTTGATGCCGTTTTGCTGACTGCGTACCCACGGTCAGGCCGGCTGCATGTTTGGCTCCTGGGTTCAAGGAGAAGTGCTGTGCCGGCAGACTCGGTGATCCCGCGTCTATGTGTTTGTCGTCATGAGTCTGGTGGCCACGGCGCTCGCTCTCTCTCTCTCTGACCTCACTGTGTAGTGGACGGTAATAACAAGGCGGCCACTACCGAGGCCCGCCGCCACTCGACCAACACATTCCTGCCCTGTCTGTCCTGCGTGCAGCTGGGAACCGGCATAGTGGAGACATGGCACGGCGTCTTCTCCCAAAGAGAGGGTCATGTCACCATTAAAATAAAACTCATCCTTGTTAATTGTGAGAACATACATGCATGTTAAAATGATTACTACCGAAACACATAGAAGCATGAAGGGTGCACGTTATTTTTGTAGTGCAGTTTCTTTTTTAAAACACTAACAGATACTTATTACTACCACAAGATGAGATGACATAGTTCTCTATTTTATTGTGGTTGAATTACACTGTGATCGAAAACAATGATTATGAGCGAGACACTGTAACTTTAAGTTAACAGATTGTTTTTTCTAGTGTAGTAAATTTATGGTGCAAAGTTCTCCCACCTGACAGAAAAACTATGTGCAATCATGTTGGGCTGTTCAGTACGGCAGGGTATTTTTAGTGTGTCTTCTCGAAATTCTGTCGTGTGGTAACACTGGTCTGTAGAAATATCGGTTAATGGCTTGTGAAAGTTGTATCTTGATTATGCTGATGTGCACTTTTTTCCCCTTTCGGGCCTTGAAAAATACAGTTATGTAAATTATCTTAAGTGTCCCTTGAAAGCTGTTCTGTAGCTGCTTCCCTCTTCTCAGTGTGACTCATACTACTGCTTCCTCATCAACAACACTACTCTTACTATAACTTAGAGTTCACTACAACCTTTTAAAGGCGCACTCCACTAATAACCATCTTCAGAGTATCGAATGGCTCGAAAGGTAACAGTGGTCACTTCGCAGCTACAATAGATTCTGACTGCGAATCAAGAGTAACCGCAAAAAACTGTATGAAAACATTCATAAAACCTTCTCAAAACATTCCCATACCATAATTCACTTCACCACCGTTGATTCACATCCTCAGTATGTTCCAAACAACTCTCACTTCAATTAAATCACTAAATACGCTTCATCTAGTAGAACAACTGTAAGAGGAGCTATGAAGAGTTGATGGCATGACATGGATATACTGTATATTTGCTATAATGAGAAACATTGGCTCTGCCCCAATAACATACAAAATAATTATGTATAATATTAACTTTAAACAACACTGTTTGGACGATTTTCTTGCATCAATGCAAGAAATGAGCATACTTAAATGTTTTTATAATACCAGAAAATGACACAATACATGCAAAGTAAGTATAATTTTTGGAGCTGCATCACTATTATTTGCTATAAGTGTTTTTTTCCAGTTGTGAGTACCACCTACATGTCCTTTATTTATTGCTTTGTGGGAGAAAACTGTGTAAAAATCATAATTTTTTTTTTAATGCATACTCACATTTTCAAGTAGATGTAATTTTGTCACTTTTCCAACATGAACACAATACACACTCCTGCTACAACTTAAATCTGAAGAGTTTGCGTTTTCTTGTGTGGGTTTCATCTGCTTGCTGCTGTTCTTCCCACAGTTCCCAATGCATGCTGGGAAGAGCTCCAGTACCCCTGTGACCCTGCACATGATGAGCGATTTGAATAATGCATTATATGATTAGGATAGTTTTACCATAAAAATCGAGTTAATGTCAACGAATGATGTGCATATCGCTTTACTTATTACACTTCAGCCTTCCAGCTCTTCTTATTCTGTGCATAAGTGCAAGCCTGTTTTCATTTATTTGTAATTGTAAATAAATGTTTTATTGTTCTCTATTTTACAGGTGCGTTACCTGAAGATCATTGAGAAGAGTGGATATCAGGCCTTGCCATGGGTGCGCTACATCACCCAAAATGGAGGTAGGTTAAGAGGTCTCTCGTACTCGTGCCGAGTGCCCATATGTGTTGGTATTAGGCAACAGTTGGGCAATGCGGTGCAATGTGGTGGGAACTAATCTTCAACTAATGCAGTTCTATGAAAAGGGGATACACTGTAGAACATGAGGCAATGTGGCAACGTCCTGCGAAATGTGAGAAAGTGAACTTTTTCTCTCCAAGCTTCCCCGATTTTCATAGTGAGATTACCAAGGTTGCACATGTTGGTCTTTTTGCTAATGTTGCCACTAATTGCCAAACATCCTCATCTCATTTCCTTTGTGTTCCATTCATTCTGGGTGGAAAGCATCAGCTGCCTCCACTTTATTTCTCTCCGATTCCCTCTTTTCTTTGTCCATTTGATTAAGCCTTGTTCATTTCCTCCTCAGATTACCAGCTCCGGACCCAGTAGGCAGCGCCTCAGCTGGCAATAGGCAGGTGGAGACCCGAGGGGGCGGAGTTGAGCCGCTAATGCGCTATCAATGGCAGGTGTCAGTCACGAGACCATAGGACTGTCAGTATATACATTTTGTTTGTTTTTGTATTCGTTGAAGTTATAATGATTTCCGATCAATGCAATTATTAGATGGAGCCTCTGGTATAGCTAAGTTCAGAAAAGAATAATTCTGATTCACGACGGTGTGGCTCCCAATGTCAGCGAGGCCAAGTAAAGGTGGTGAAATGTTTACATCCAACCGGCACAGTGCAGAGTTACACACAATCTATCAATGTGGGTCAAATGGTTAAAAAAAAAATCAGATGTTACAATTGTCTTCTTCTCACGTTACTGTAATCATCTCCACAAAAGGTCAATAAATAACACACTCATCTGTCACTTTGAGTATATTTTTTATAAGAAGCTGCTTTGTTCTGCCACAATTCCTATTTGTTGATTATCTGTATATATTTGTTACATGTTAATGAACTTCAGTGTTATTAGTTAAATGTCTATAAATTAAAAACGCAAAAGGTCTCTCTCTTTTTTCTATTATCGCCTCCATACGATGCCATTGATACATGCCAGAGCAATGCCTTCCTCCTTGGCTGTTGTGCTTTTTATTTGACTCCTTTGACATTCAGCTTTGCAGTAAATACTTGATGTGGTCAGTTTAGGTTGCACGGTAAACAGAGTACCAGTTGAAATATTCCCTCTTTCCACCCAAACACCTGTTTCCCCTCTCTCTGTCTGTAACCACGCTATTTTAAATCATTAAATGTCTATTTAGAGAAAACTGTTCCATCGTCTCCTTGCGTCATTTCGCATGTGATGTCAGTCCCGTAGAGTCATCGCTCTGACCTGTCACGGAGTCATCTGCAGGCACCTGTCCCACAGGTCAATGAGGAATGCTGAATTTAGGGAAAAGCTCTGCAGAGAGAGAGAGAGACAGAGGAGGGGGTTTCCTGTATCAGGCTTGTGGTTGTAGCTTACCCTGGATGGTTCTTTCCACCCCGTCCTGGAGGTCTTTTCAACAGTGCGACTCTTAATACCCAGAGCCCGTGTGATATCATAGGCAATTGGGCGCCAGCACTCCGTAAACATGCAGGAGAGTTGGGAAGGATGTGACTCAAGCTGTGGTCAATGGTTGCAGACATGCTAGAGAGCAATGCAGGATGGACCAGCACAGACTAGCTATTGTTCATGCCAAGCCAGACTGCAGTGGTCCTGCATGAGGTCATTTCTTAAGTTTGTCTTACAAGAGGACTGTGATACATTTAATTACATGTGACTCAACTCAAAACAGGTGCTAGAAGTTGTGAATCCATGTAACTGTGACCTGAAATGCCTGATTTGTTTCATTTAGGTCTCGATTTTATCATCTTGTGTCCAGTGAGATCATTTTTTGTTTTTCTTTCAAACCTTTCTCAGAAGCACCTGTTTGGTTCAAAACGCCTACGCTGCAGGTGTGCCTCGTCTGGGAACAAAATATGATTCACTTTCAAAAACAAGAAGGAAAGATGTGTTACTCCACTTTCAGTGTTCAGGATAGTCATCAAGATCAAGTTTAGTGTTAACCGCCTGTAACCAAAACATGCCAGTTGGTAATGTTATGTTCTAGTCTGCAGCTGTGTCTTTTTTCCGCTGGACATTTTGATTTGCAGTACATGGACATTTCTCAAATAACATCTTTAAATATTATAATAATATAGGATTTCAAGTTGAATTTTCCTCCCAATTGAGACAACATGGCCGAGGAAACAAGTCAGTTCAATATGTTACCTGATAGTTTTGGGACTGCATTGAGGTTTTAGAGCTTTTTCGCTGATTTGCAGACTTTACCTTTGAGGTAAGCGCCCATATTAGAGTTCAGTCCAGCATGTGAATTTTTGTCCTATCCAGCAGCGATCTGAATGACAGGTATGAGACGGGTAATAACGCTCACTCAGACCAGATTAACGTATATCGTCTGCATCTATCTCAACCGTCTGGTGTTAGGAAGGCTCTGGTTTTGGATCAAGTTCTTCAACACAGACTAATGCTGCAAACATAATCATATAAGTATCTCTTAACTCCAAGTCATGAAATGCTCGCAGCTTGATGTGAGCATTCCCTCAGTGGGGAGCAGTCTCTGTGATACTTGGCAGAGGATGTGAATGTAGTATTTGGCACATGATGAGAAGGTTGCATTCATGAAGCAAATTCAACCTCGGAGGATGCAGAGGGGAGCCCTGACATGTTACCCTCGTGCTTTGATTGCTTGCAAAAGGCTTGGTTGCAGCAAACCATCAGTATCCTCTCTCATGTTCACAAATATTTAACATAAATATATATGCTCTTATCTAAGACTAACCGCAGAGGTATCATAACAAGTTTCCAAAAGATACAGCTTCCTCATTTATGGTAGACGTGTAGTTTCAAAAAAATCATGAATAAACTAATTGGCTTTTAAAGAACACTTTCAGTTCTTAAACACCAGTGGTAGAGGAAGTACTACGATCCTTTAAGTAGCAACACCGCCACCTAAGTATACTTCATTACAAGAAGTTCTGAACTTAAAGTGTTATCAGCAAAATGTACAAAAAAGCATTTAAAGTAAAAGCAGTCATTTGAGGCAGAATGTGTCTAGTCAGTTTTATTGTATATATTATAGATTTGATTTTATTACTGTTTTACTGTGTGAACATTTTTTTAATGCTGTAGTCAGTTAAGGTGGAGCTCACTTAAAGAACTTTGTACACAGATGAGTTTACCATACAATATGACTAACCATAGAAAGTAACTATAGCTATCAAATAAATGTAGCAAAGTAGAAAGAACAATATTTCCTCTCTAGCATGAAATAGAAACACTCAAGTAAAGTTTCATTACTGCAAAATTGTACTTAATCACAGTATTTAACTGTTACTATCACCAATGTGTATCTTAGCACTTTTGGTTAATGACTGAAGCACTGTGATTGTCAACTCATTTTAAAAAAGACAATCTCTTAATAAATAGTAAACTTTTCTTGTTTATATAAATGTATGAATAAATGTACAATGGAATGAGTTGGACTACTTTGGATAACGGTATAAATAAGTGATTTTTACTGGGTTTCAAACTCAAAGCTGACAAAAAAATTAATCCTTAAAATGTTTAGAAAAAAAGGAAATTTTAGCATCTATAATCCCATGAGAATTTGCATTCTATTTATTGTGTTTTAACTTTATTTTATCTTGTGTTCATTAATATTATAACGTGGGTTTTATTTTCCATCCTTTGTACATTTACATGATTTATGTAAATTGTATATCTTTTTTGTTGCACAACACCTGGTGCTGCTTTTCTTTTGCTATACAAATAAAGTTATTGAATCAAAAGATGTGAACCTTGAAGATTATTTTTACTGTATATATAATCACTGTTTGTATATGTAAAGAAGTCACAGTAACTTCAAGAATATAAATGTACAATAATGCACAGATTTTGCATTTATATGAGTGAGTCATGGCAGTTTCCGGCTAGTTTTAGTTTAGTTATGGTTGTAGCTTTTGCCTGTTGCAAAACATAAAATTATTACCCTTCTCGTACGTGCAGTATGACTACTGTAGATAAGCATGTGTGTAGAATAAAAGCTTTACCTTTCCCCTCTAGAGGTTACTTGGTTGCCGTGACAACGTTTCACTATTGTCACTGATTTTGTGCCAGATTGTCAATGGAAAATAACTATGGTTACTCAACAGTGTGATGAAATAACAGGTAAAGTTGTGACAGCGTGGCAGTGTCAAACACAGGTGCGCCACGAGGAACCCCCGTGTTTATTCACACACAAGGAACCCCGGCGCCTAGCAACAGAGGGAAATCCTCTCCTGTCACATCAGGACTCTGATCCATGTGACGTCAAAACAGGTCGTTCCCCTCCCAGGTATGCGAAGTGCCCCTATAATGGTCTGTGTGAAGTCTCAGCCTCAGTTGTGAAATACAAATAGGTGATGAGTCACTTGGAGACGGTAACTAGAGAAAAGGTATTCCACTATAGGTGAGGCAGAACGCGAGCGGCTTCCTCCCACAGAAAGCTGAAATAGTTACACAAGTTGGAGAAGAGAAAAAAAGAGCAAGAGCTTGGTGTGTGGTCCAAGTCTGCTATACAGGAAGGTATTCCTCGAGTGTAAGGATATTTCCATCCTCCTGTGTAGACTTTAGAACAATATTGGTTTAAAGAGCATATAGCTGAGTGTTCAACCGAGCTGACCTTGAGCCTTTTTAGTGTCTACAACCTTAACAGATAGTATGCTGAGACAGCTTCGTGCAGTACATGACAGCTCACACAGCCTCATCACAGCATGTCAGTTTGTTGCAGTGTCACGGGGTGAAAGTGCACTTCAGGGTAAACATTTGACACTGTTGCTATATTTACTTCCCATTAAGAGATCCCATGTAACAAGTGTTTTGTTTTAATTTTGCCTTGGAAACTGACTGACTCAGCAGTGCAGTTCAAAATCCGAAAGATCAGCAAGTACAGTAGAGCATGCCTCGGCCATGTCTTAATATACAGAGCAAAAGATCATTGGCTACTAGAGCAAAGGTCTCTAACTTTAATGCCGGTCCCCCCAAGAAAAATCTGATTTGATATTTTTACTTATTTTTTGTTTTTGTATGTAAAAACACTGAATACTTTCACCTCACAGTCCACCAAAAATCCTCCAAATATGACAAATAGTCTCCACTATAAATCCATAATCTGTGATAAGGAGTCAAAAGTAGACGTTGGTTCATTTTAAAGCTGCTAATATTGATTATTTTAATTATTAATTTGTTTCTTTATTATTTTCTTGACTCATAGATTAATCAAATTATCTCAGGATCCAAGTTAACTTACTTCAAATTGCTTGTTTTGTCGAATCAACAAAGATAAATGCTGAAGCAAGTATGAAAATAATTACTGATGAATTTTCTGTTGATTTTTTAAAATCAAATTCAGCTTTACTTTATTTTAAGGGTCACAAGCCAAAAACAACTTGGAACCGCTAATTTCCCCAAACATAATTCAGTATTTGTGCTTGGCGGTAAAATCTAAAATGATCAACAAACTATCTAATGAATCATTTGTGGATACTCACCTTACACTTTATTGCAATCTAATACAATCCAATACAACAGCTCTGCCATGAATTAACTTTTTTTGCCCTCCTCATGTATATTAATGGTGTGGACAAAATATTAGGAACACTTCAATATAGCGCACTCCAGTACACCACCACTCACTCACGACCTCAGTCATAAACATAAAGTAGATTTATCACCTTTGTGACAATGTCAACAAAAACTGAAAACATGTAAGCTTCGTAAAAGTAGAATTTATGGCAGAGCTGTTGTAGTGGATTGCTTTAGATTGCACCGGTGCTCCTAATAAACACCTCTTCTATATAACTCTGTGCTAGAACCCAGTATCCTAAACTCTACTACAATATACTGTGTAAGGCTGCTGGTTGTTGCTGCTTAGCTTAGCTTCTCAGACTGGTAATAAAACCTGCACATGACCTGCCTAAAACTGCAGCTTGTTTTTACATTTTGGTCTTAGTGCAGATTTTCTTGCATTTGCACAGAGTCAGGCTAACTGTTCCCATTGTTTGTCTTTATGCTAAGCTAAGCTAACTCACTGCTGGCTGTAACCTAATATTTACCAAACAAACGTCAAAGTGGTATTGATCTTCTCATTTAATTCTCAGCAACAAAGCAAATAAGCGTGTTTCCCAAAATGTCAAACTATTCCTTTAATAGAAAGGGAGACTCTGCCTCAGACAGTGTGCATTACAGAGTCGGCTCAGTGACAGAAAACGGGCAGTCTATTTTTTTCTCTCTCCAGGTTTCAAAGTTCTGCTGCCTATATTCCTGGAAAACTACCCTGGATACTGTCACGGCATCCAACACAAAAAAGTCACTCACCGCTCACCGTCAGGGGAGCTGTGTTTGTTTTGACAGTTAGTAAATGTGTCCTCCTCATACTCCTTTCCAAACTCCAAAAGTCAAGACAAGAGGTATGGCTTTCCAAATATGCCCCCGGTATTACTTTAGCTTCTATATAGTAACATGTTTGTCTTTGCTACAGAGTTACGGTGCCACAACATGCCCCACACTGCTGAAGGATTATGTGAAAATGACATATCTATAATGACGGTTCTCTACAACCTGAGGGAAAATCTACAGGGCAGTTTGAATAATGTTCCCTTTGACAACTGTCTGCGATGGCACTGGTCTTGAAAAGTAAACACACACCCCCCCCCCCCTCCAAAACAAATATAGATGTGTCCAGCTTGTGTGAGAAGAAAGCTGTCTTGTACAACAAAAAAAAGAAAGATGTCTTCCTTTATCGGATATATAAAAAGAAGAAAGTCTTAATGTGCTCATGTAGCACTGAGGACAAGTTGTGTTTTATGACAAAGAAGGAAGTCTTTCACTCTTTTCTGTCAGTGAACAAAACCAACAAAATCAATGTTGCTTGAGGCAGCATGGAAGTGGAGAAGTCTTTTCTCATGACACAATAGAAGGTAAAATCCTTTCACTGTCCTGTTTTAGAAAGCATAGGACACCTGGCAGTTTAGTATAAGTTCAAAGGGTTGAAAGAGCTTTCGGTAAACGTCAGTTCTTGTCTCATATTCGGATAAAGAAAGACAAGTGCACACAGACACCTTGCACTCTGGCTAATGACAATTGCAGACCTGCAGCAGTGCCAGAGAGAACAAACCTCTGTTCCATGGCATTTAAATTGCTATTTTAACCAGCTACCAGTCAACCAAATCTACATCTGGATATTATCTGGACAGTAACAGCTGTAATAAACATTGACGCACTCATTCACTTTGATTGTCCACCAGAGCGCCTTTTGGTTTCACTCCCTGCTACTGAAAATATTTGTGTTTTCCTCGCTCTCGCTCCTCTGGACATTTGATAGGCCTTGGATGCCGTCCGACATACTTTCTGCTGTCTTAATGCCGGCCCGTTGCACCAAATGATATTTTAGCACAAGTGCATGGCAACAGCAAAACAAAGAGGCACAAGATGAATTCTTTGGCCGACCACTTTTTGAATTACTGATCATGTAAAAACCCTCTGTGGCTCCCAGATTGCAAACATCAGTCCTTGGAGCCTGAATGCAAACCAGTCCTCTAAATAGGCTTGTCTATTTCTGTTGGGCTGCGGGGGGAAAACATGTGTTTGACATCAGTGTCACTCTAGACGTTTTGCAGCGGGGCTTCATTGTCCCTTTACAGCAAACTCCACTTGTCTATGAGACAGATAGATGACAATGGGTGAAGTCAAAGAGTACCAGTAATTACAGTCCAATCAATGAGCTCACGTTTGAGCACAGCCCAATGTGCTGAGGTTAAATGGTTTTGGATTCAAGGTTGTGTCTCATTTTGAATCTGTTTGGGCTGCTGTTTATACTAGCTCTTTGAAAAGGGCTCGGGATAGACAGCAGCAAAGTAAACGGACGCACAAAGTACAGCGTGTCCCATGCCACAACAAACTGTCCAATACTATCAAGTCATGTACAACATGCTCAACTTCAAAGAGAGCAGTCACATGTAGCTTTAAATCACTGTATTACCCAGAAACGTGATGCGCAGTGACAGTTTGGGCAGGGGAAAGTGAACGAGTCGCTCCGTCCTGTCATAACAACTCAGGAGCTCATAATCAAAACAGTCAACAGGCAATTGCTCCAGCTGTGCTGCCGAAAGTTCAGTGGGGAAAATGCTTACACACAGGTGTGGATATGTATGAGCTAAGATGTGAGTTTCAGCTAATAAATAATATTATGTCACATAAAACTTTGTCTTATGAAATGATTTGAAATGAGTGAGACATTAAAATTCAGTTCACATGGAAAAGTCAGAAAGATACTTTTGCCCAACATGAGAGGATTACATGATGGAAACATAAAAAGATACTTCAAACTTTGGACTTCAGGAGGATTTGCCTCTAAATCTGTCAGATTGTGATTTTTAGTTAAACTTTTAGTTTCTAGTTAAGTTTTCATTTTCTGTGTCTCATTCTCAATGAACCCTGTTCATATTTATTTCTATTTTATATGGAGTCCATTGTTATATAAACGTGTTGTACTTGTTTGACTTTAAAAATAAACAGTTTCACATGACACGCACATAGAAATGTGTGTTGTGGCCTGTCACACGATTGTTTTGCAGTACAGGAACTGAATCTTTATGTCTTTTTAAGTCAAACAAGATCTGCTTTGTGGAGCTTCTTGATATTTTGTGAGCCTTAAGAGTGAATGTAAAGGTGGAGCAGGGTTCATCTGAAATACAGCAAGCCTGCGTCTCAACTCAAATTTTTGAATAGAAAACCCTCCCGCTATAAAGGCAGGTGATGCTTGTAAAGCAGTATCCTCATAAAGTCCCACTCCCAGTCGATGAGAAAACTTGTGTATTTACCCAATCAGCTCATAAAGAAGGAAGAGGAGGAATGAGAGGCCTGTGTGACACCAGCTCTCTCCCCCTATAATTTCCGTCCCCATTTTCCAGCAAGACCACTCAATCTTACAGCCATATGGCGGTTTGCTGCCATAACCATTCACAGCTGAATAAAAATAAACCTTTGGGACGCATCCTCGGGACAGGGGTTTGAAGACGCATTCGGCATGACTTGCGCTTGACTTTGTGCTGGTTAAGATAACCTACTGTGATTCATCCTATCTGCAGATGATTCCCCTCGTATAATTTGCGCTGGGAGTACGGTCAGGGTATACAATATCATTCAGTTAAGATTCAAGGGTGAGGCAAAAATAGACATTCAACCACATGAAGAAGCTAAGACCAGAAATAGCTTGTTTGATGGGTATATATTTCAGTGGCGCAATGATGGGGTCTCTCCAAAGAGCTTTAAAAGCTACCCCCATTTATGATTTGGGGTAGGGTGGTTGGACGCGTGGTTACTTACTGTGTGCTTCTGCATAAGACACAGAAGGTTTAAGAAGTCAAACATCCCGCGGCTTTTAGATTAAAAGAAAACAGCTTAAAATGTAAATTACACACATCTGCACTCCCAAAATAAACACACGTGTTGAGAATGCCACTTATTGTTAATCTTAGACATGATTAATGAGATTAGCTGATGCTCTTTCTTCAGTCTTTCTGCAAACACAGCATGTCATCATATCACTGTCTGATGTACTAACTTTTGTATATTAGGAGGTGTGGTGGAGGCTTACTGCCTCCCACGTCGATTAACCTGTGAATGTAGCATGAGGTATGCAGACAAGGAAGGAGACACAACCTTCACCCACCTAGCAGCAATTAAAGAGATAACTGTCTATAATTATTGCGACTGATTTATGGCCTAGCATATATTGTAACAGTTAGCATTTCACAATGGAAAAAAGCTCTTGGTACGTAGAAGCTTAGATGCTTTTATGCAGTCAATTCAAGAGTACTAAGAGGAATTAAGTCTATTTATTCAAGCTCTTAAATTTGCTGTGTGGGCTTACCAAAAATAACTCTTTTTGTTAAATTCACATAAACGTCTTTTTGAAATGCTACAGTGGTTTATGGGTAAGTTGTAAAAATCCCAGTGAGTTGTTAGCCATGCTAACAGAGTGGCTCTGGGGATGTCAATGTCAGTCTGACAGTTAGTAAGTTCACCACTTCAGACTGAAATACATTTATATTTTGTCAGTTAGCAGATGCTTTTATTCAAAGCGACTTACAAGCGAGGCAAGATAATAAAGCGTTAGAGGAAAGTGACTCAAAAGAGTTGCGATACAAATTCTCAAAAGTTTTTTTAAAGTGAGAAATGACTCTAAGTAGATCAGCGCATAAGATATACCACAAATGAAAAGAGTCTGGATCGTGACTTCGTACTAGACAGCGATGATATTATCAAACATTGTTCATTTGCAGTCAGGAGGGGACATACGGCCTTATATTAATATTCATGTTTCCCATGAGGATGAATCCTATTAACTTTGATGCTGACTTGATTTTTCCTCTAGTGTCACCACAAGTTTGACATTTTTGTGGTTTCAGATTAAATGTCTCAGAAACTATTGGATGGATTGTCATAAAGCGCCATCATGAGGTCAAGAATTCACCTTGTCTACTACTTTGTCCCATCAGCTTAAGCTCTACTTTGTGTTTAGTGCTAATTAGAAAATGTTAGCATGCTAACAATCTGTAATCTTTTGTTTTGAAAACAAGAAAATCACCAAAAGAATAAGTGCAGAGTTTTTACCCGACAAAGGGATCATGCTCTGAATAAATTCTTTCAAAAAGTTGGTTGTGAATAGAAAACTCATCTGATTACTTGTTGAAGTGGTTATTTCACATGTAAAGTCACTGAAACCAGAACAAAGACCTGAATATCTGACAGTAAAAAGATCCTCTTGAATTGACCTTTTCACCTCAGGTTAATTAACTTCTTGACTCTCACCACTCACAAGGTTCGGCTGCCATCTGTCACACACACCAAACCTGAGGTTGTAGTGCTGTGATCACTATCTCACCATCTACACAGAGGGGCAATTTACTCCCATGCCCACAGGAGATCATAAGGCACTCAAGCGATAAATTACAAGCCTGAATCTAAGACTGCGGCTCCGAGTGTGTGAACAGGAAAGATTTGCAAAATGATGTGTCCCCGACTGGTTCCAGTGTGATATGTGTCACTATCCCAATAGGATGTGCTTCCTGGTACCTTCATGCTCAACTTATTGTTTTAATAAGAATACACCAGGGATTTTTCACCAGTATAGGTACTGAGACTTGTATTGTTTTAAATAAACATACAGGAAATTATTATTTAAAAAGGTATGCAAGTTACTAATCTACCTGTGCTACCAAGCAGGATACGTTTGGTGTGTCACAGCTTGGGATCGTGTAATGATGTCATCTCTCAGTGTCACCGGAAATCAGCTCTGACTTCATTTAAAAGGAATTATGTGTGAAAATGCTGGGATTTTTGCATCTAATATCATATAAACAGCTAATCACAAATACTGTAATACATTACATTACTGGCAGTCATGTCCCAAATCATACCAAATGTGTTCAGGTTGATTTCTTACTTTCCAGGTTTCAACTCATGTATGAAAATCAACTTGGATCAACTCATTGATTGCTTCTGACAGCGTCTAGTTTTTGTCAAAGATGTTTCATTGTTGCTTGGGAATATGGGTGTGAGCAGGGACCATTTTAAAAACGTCCCTTGATTGTACTCAAAAGAGGTTCAAGAACAATGGGCAACTGTATTTATTCATTTCTTAAGTATGTTTGGACACTGTTACCATCATTAGATCAAGTTTGTTTGCCAAATAATCACTTATATTGGTGCACTCTTGAACAGACCTTTCCACACTTTCAATGCAATAATGTAACTTTGACCAAAAAAGGCACTGTAGAAGGTTGAAAACCAGTCTAAAATGGGCTTAAACATACAAAACCACTGGTATGTCCTTTAAGGTGTGTATTTGTGGGAGGAAGTGGAGATTCAGAATCTATAAATGTCATGTAACATTCATGGTATTCACATAATAACCACACAGGGAGTTCTTAATTTAGGTGGTGGATGTGGATATGCCTGCAGGACAGCTTTCATCACTTTTACCCTGTAAAAAGTTAGAAGATTGAAGAAGATTGGGAAACCTTCGACAGCCTCCTTCTTCCTTCCTCTTTTCCTCTCCCCCCACATGCACACCTGACAAGACAGGTGAAGCGAGGTAAGTAGCAACAAGAGGCAACAGCATCCCTCAGGGCTGAAGCTCCTCTCCTTTGATCATCCACAGCAGATATGATCATTGATGGTCCCTCACCCTCCCTTCTCCAAAAGACCTTCAGAGTCATCTCTCCGAATCCAAGCTGCACTAATCTCAGTGATCTTTATCTCCACACTTCAAAAAAGGGACCAAAGGACCCAAAAAATCCTGTTTCTGTCTCAAAGTTCAGCAAAATCTCTTGACCTAAATCCTAATGAGGAGTTTCACTACCCTAAGATGAAACAGCTCGGCTCTGCCACCTGTTTGTATGCTGTTGTGGGCTCCGCTTTCCAAAGGAGTCTGAGGGTGAGCCAGAGTTCCTCATTTGTGTCGAGCTCATAGCTTTTAAACAGATGCTGGACCCGCTGTAGCCAAACCAGCCTCACTTTTAGTGTTGACCCATGTGGTGATTCTATTTAGCTTCTTACAGACCCCATTAAATTTACCCGAATGAGTCGAGCCAAATATATAAAGCAATTTCAGTTTATATGGAGTCGACTTTAGTGAGTCACTTTTAGTTTTACCAGCGTGCACAGGTTGGTTTGAAGGAATCCTCCAGGAGATATATTTTGAGGATGATTTAAACTCTGGAGTATAAGTTTTTCTCCCACAGGAGTTGTGTTATAGTGTTTGAGTTATATTGTTAGAAGCTCGTGTGGGAAACTCTTCAAACATGTGTTCCCTAAGGATGAAAACTGTGCATGCCGTTTGTTGACTCACACTGCTACACAATGTATGGCACCCACTCCCTTAGCATTCAAAAGAAAATGAGTGACAGATACATTTCAGCCGTGGTAGAAGAGTAGGCGGTTACAGAGGAAGGAATTAGTCCAATGTGTTGATTGTTCTTGTATAATTCAGCAGAACATCCCCATAAACTCATCTACACTCCCTCCTAATCATCTATTACCCTCCTACATGGACAACCAAGCCCATTTCCCTCTGCGGATGGTTAGCTGCAATGGTTTTATAATGGCTTACACGTCTAAACGTCCTTTTCTATTTTATAGGAAGAAGGAAAAATAATAACAGCAACATTCCAGAGGGGCTGTAATTTTCTTCCGGCGGGTAAAAGTTGTCCATTATGGTCAGGGTCAAGGAACACATGCAACCCCGTCATCAGGGCCGCGTGGTCGGCCACATCAGAACCGCCCGTCACAACCAGTGGAAAGGCCCTGTCTGTTAGCACAACACACAGCCAATCGCTAGCCAGAGGCCCCAGCGCCTCGGTAGATTTGCCCCCCCTAACCACGCCATGCTCTAATTTAAGCACACATATTCCATTGAAATTACAGCATACATACCCACCCTTCCCTGCAATTTACATGATTTGCACGCTGATGGGGTGAACTTAGACAATGTTGATACAGTGGATATTCAGGAAGTTTCTTTTTCTTTGTTTAGGACAGGGTTTGGGAAGACAAAAGTTTCATCCGGAATCACTGTTTGATTCAGATTCATTCAGTCATCAAACAGCAGCTATCTCACACAGTTACGGATGACCGAGCAGCAAAAGTCACTCATTCACAAAATTCATTCGGCCTTATCAGATGGTGCACAAGATTGTCTTCCAAACAGTTTTTGGAACAAGCAAACAGAAGTAAGAGGTGTTTGCCAGACCTCACACCACCGATGCCACAAAACTTAATCCGTCCAGATGTGCAGCAAAAACAAAAGTAATGAGTTTGACACTTCGCAAAGCCAAGTTTTCTTTTCATTATTTCGTCTGTGTTGGTAAGAGTTTGAGTTTTGAAAAGTTTCAATCTCACAACAATAGTCTGAAGATCCTTTGTAAAATGTGTAGAAATTAAATGAAATATAGTAATTAAAATATGTTAGGAAAGATGCCATACAGGAACATAAATCATTGTATTCACAGCAGCTATATGATTTCCAGATTGGCACAGTAATAACTTATAAATATACATTTTCAAAAGAAGGTTATACTTGTTTTTTTACAACCACCAGAAATGTGCAAGTTGTTTTTGCCAAATGTAATTATGATACCAAATGTTTTGCCTCCTTATGCCTCTATTGTGTGTTCAATTTTTTGCAGCTTGCACTCATTTTATAGTGATTTATTTTAACTGCATGCATGTCTTTTAAAGCTGCAATAGTTAATATGTTTATATTAATAATATATTAATTGATTATCTGAGATGTGTCGCACGTACTGACAAACATAAAGGATATTATCTCACTGCAGTTACCCTCAGCTCTACAGGGTGTTTTAGTCTCATTGTTTTGGTTTTACAAAGTTAGCGACAAGCTAGTAAGCATTTTTTTTTTTGCGATTTGATAGAAACCAAAACACAAAAGGAAATGGAGATGAAATGTTGGACTTATATTTGTCAGGGTGGCCAAAAACTGCAAATAAATGCTAATGTCGCTCGTCTTTTTACTGAATGTGTGAATATGCTAACGCTTGCCAAGACTTGACCATCATTTTATACAGAGAGGGATAATATGTTCACTGTAAAGCACTGCAAGCTGATTCAACATGAAAACACTCATTTCCTGCTGCCTTAAAAATGTGATTAACTAAACTAATCCGAAATAGTTTGTAAGTGAGCTCATGTATTATCGTGATGTAATTCCTCTAAATTTACAGAACATGAGAAAACAAGTTAATTAAACTTAAGACATGACGTTTAATCAACAACTGTTCAGTGACACATGTTACAGTCAGAGTTGAAAGAGTCACTGAGGTTTTACAGTTGTGTCTGCTCCTACTGGAGCCACTTTCATAACAGAGGTAGTACAAAGACAACAAGTCAAGATCCCAGTCATTTTATAAATTATAAGTGCATATGAAACAGGGACTGAATCATCTTGGTTAGCATGGTTTTAATTACTGTCTGAAGAAGCAATCATGGCTTAGCTTAAGACACGCAGCATGCCTGCATTATTCATGGTAAGAGTTTGGTAACATTTTAGATTATGGCTTGCAAAGTACAGCGTAATTGTTCCCAATTTACAGTGTAATTTTTTGTACTAGCAGTGTACCAGTACAGTATATACATATACTTACATAGGTACATGGAAACAAGCTGTGAAGAGAGAAATATTATGGGAAGTGATGAAGAAAATCTTTCACTGTTGGTATTTTTAAAAAACGCGTCCCTATTTTGATGTTAGGGAGTACAATTTGGTCATAACCGAGCAACAAAGGTGGATGTTAGGAGGAGCATAGCAAAATGAGTTCTGCAATGCTTAAATGTCCTTCTTAATGCTTATTATTTACTAATAAACATAATTTCTAGGACGCAGGGTTGGCTTGTGATATTTGTCCTAAATTGATAATCTTGTTTTGTTTTTAATTTATTCTCTGTGGTGAAACAAGTTCCCAACTAACTAGACGGCTAGACATGATCAAATTAAACAGTACTCAAAGAGTGATACGTAGATGCATTTGCAAATATGAAAGTAAACATGACTGTGCGGTGGATTGTGAGAATAGTGTTTGGGCCATTCATGCATCAACAAATCCATGTCAGACTCTATCAGTGTTTTGCTAATGATAAACGTTCTTGTTTATAACAGCATGAGTTAAAGTAAAAAACAAAACACACCTTAGCAACTTGTCTAGTATATCTGCTGTTGGAGCAACCTGTCAATCGGGAGTTAAAAATGTTGCCCATTGTGGGTTTTGGTCATGCAAGAGTACACCTCTTTCATCTAAAGTATGAGTGTATTGGCTTGTGGGATGTTGCTCAGCTGCATCAACACAGCGAGACAGAGTGGAATTTTACAGGTGTTGTGGGAATGTGAGTCTCATCTCTGCAAAGGAAAAAAAAAAGTAATAATCTTTACACCTACAGAGGCTTAATCTTTGTTGTTGAACCTGAAGTTATTTGGCATGTATCTTCTCTTGGATGCGTTAACAATGAATACTGTCCGGATCTCACAAGCGTTTTCTCAATGATAGATGCACTGAAAGACATGACAGACAACATAAGACTCACGCCTCACCTGGGAATGCCTCAAACAACACACGCCACTACTCTGCATCGTGTATCCAGGGATAGACGGTGGCGGTGATGACTCATCATGGCGTGCTGGGAACCTGCAGGGTGAAATATGTTGTGGTTATGCGTTATTGTGATTAGGCTATCAGATCCAGACGCAGCTGATGGTATTTGGCTTTATTTTTAGAAGGTTTGTCTGTTGTGTTTTGTTCTGAGGTGTTTGATCGTCAGAATCAGATTCCAAATCTGTGTGACATGATGTTCTTACTCTGCGTTTCACATCAACAAAGATGTCAGTGGTTGTGTGCAAGCAGTTGGCAGGTGTGCTCTGCAGAGGCGTGTTCAACTTTTGTTCACCAAGGAGACAAAGATATTTACAGAGAACATGATGTGCATTTCTATATTTCCTGGGGCTCTACTCGAATAACTTGGCATGATTTACAGTTCAATAAATATTTTATACTTTTATAGGGCCTTTATACAACACCTCAGTTCAGCCTCTGACTGAAACCATCTGTTTTAGCTCCTGTCTCTTTAAGGCCCCCCTCCTGATGAGCCCACTCTGTTCTGATTGGTCAGCTCCAGGAAGATGCCCCTCAGCTCCAGAGGGAAAGTAAATAAACAGTAGTAGTAAGATTTCACTTATTTTTCCTCATTCTTTACTCAAAATGGAAACCTCTCAAATATAGCGGTACGTGTTCGAGCCTGAATTTAATCCAAACAATGTGAGTGTACAATGGGAATAATCTCAGCAACAAAGACGAACAATCAGATGTAATTACTAGGAGGAAGTAGAGGTAACATTGTAAATGAAGCGTTCAGAGCAGGCTAAAACCCTGATTTATGTCTTTCAAGAGCATTTTTACATACGTTGCAGTCGAAATTTGGATTATGTTTAACATAAACATGACATTATTATCGTATAGAAACAACAGAAAATCACAAAAGCATATGGTCCCTAACCAGCGAATAAGTGTATTTGGCAATTTACCAGGTTGTACATTAGAGGTTTATCTAATTATTAACTAAATTAACTCAACTAGAAAACTGAAACAGTTGTTTGATTTCTTATAAAAATGTATCCACATGTTATTTAAAGGAAGAAAATAGCCAAATATAATTACAAAAATGTATGATTTTGATCTGTAGTAAATTTTAATATTACCAGTAAGCTTTCCATACTGATGTCAGATGTCACCAAATGTTGCAGTTGAGAGAGAGTTGAAAAATAGTTAGTAGGGAAGCAGATAAGTCAAAATAGTTATAGCTAAAACTGATGGATTAGTGGTTGAAATAGCATACGTAACAGTATTCCATAAATGGCTGGTATTAAGGAGCTGAAATAATTAGCTGTAAGTAATAAATAAACAGTTATAATAGCTAAAAGTAACAGATATAGGCTACTGTTGAAATAACTCATGGTAAAATGGATAATCCAAGTGGTGGACATTCACAATTCAATTTGCATGATAAATTATTGTCACAATACACCCTACAGTGCAGTAACATCCAGTTTGTAATCCAATTCAAATGAACACAGGAACATGGCGGGAGTGCTGTTAATGAAGGGGTCTGATAGGACTGCGGGGGTGACATCAAACAAAAAAGTTTGGGACAGAATGATTTTAATCCACACTGAAATGTCTTTATTTTGGGCTTATTTCAATACATAAAACATGCATTTGTCCAATATAAGAGCATCGTGGACATGGATGTCACGTTTACAGTTCAAGGCAGGCTTTGTTCAGCAGTGATGTGGTTCATTCATTTACTCAGGTGTGTTGAGGGCACCACAATGCTACGCTATCACACAGTAAGTGCTTTTGAATAGGAATTTGTTCATTGTCACATAAGATGGAGAGCTATGGGGGCCTTGGCATTTGAAAAGGCCACATTTGAGGGCCTCCTCGGTGAGTGTTTACCTTCAAGGACAAATGAAGCCATTGAGTCCCTGCGAGCTGTGAATGAGCTCCTTCTGCACACACAGGCTTTTTGAATGCACATCAAAACAACCTCAGCAAACTCAGGGACACATTCCACAGGCGTTTAATGTGAGGGCAAATAGGCAACCACTTCAATAAAATACCTCTTGGATGGAATTGCATAAGTCCGAAAAGCAAGCGCTGGGCAGACTGGGGTGAAACTCAGGGAAACACTAACGATTGAAGGTTTACCTGAAGTTTTTAAGGACTGTTTTAAAGAGAGTGGATTCATTGTGTTGACAGGTTTACAGCAAATGCTGCGCAACTGGTTTGCACAGATACAAAAAGTTGATTGAGATGATGCTGAAGATGTTTATCAGACCGAGTCAGAATCACACTGATCGAGGCAGAGTTCATTCATCAAATCTTTTCAAAATATATAGAGGAAGACAAAGAAAACCCTCTGCCACATGTCTATTTTTACATACCGTCTTTTTGAGGTTGAAAAGACAATAACAAGTTGAGCCCTGTGAAGGCCATCCTATTTTAATTATATTGTACCAAAGCTCCCCCGCCCCATCTCCCTCCCCTTTCCGCAACCCCTTCCCTTCACAAACACACACAAAAAGGCATCACATTACACGCTAACATCCCCGGTCCCCGCGCCATGTAATTATACAATCGGCAGAAAACATTTATTTTTAGGGTCAGTAAATGTTTGACTTCTGCTTGTGTGTACAAGGCTGAGAGAACAGGCAGGGGTATTTCACTATAAAATTTTTAACAACTCAAGCTTCATTGTCCAGTTTGGGGATTTTATGATCTGTAGGCGTTCACTCAAGTTGAAAGCATTTCCAGTTTCCAACATTATCCAAGAAAAGATTTGAGGCACATAGTGTTCTCAATATAACAGGTGTAACTAGTTAAAGCTACTTTGGTTGCTGTACATGGATGAATTTTCTGTGTAATACTTCTTTTGTGACAGCTGTTGAAATTCGGTTCATTAATGAGATTAAGATAAATGGGGAATAATTCCATTTTCACTGCAAGTTTTACTCATCTGATGAGTAATTCTCACAATGCAATAGTTCTTAGATTACAGGCAGAAAGATTAAATTAAAATGAAATTTAAGGAAAAAATGTATTGAGGTGCACAGCCATGTTTCTTCAACATTTCACTTTATTGTGCCAGACATGTGGTTACTAACATGAAGCAACAACCATCAGTAAAAAATACTAATAACTGAGTGGTTGATAGTCTTGAATAAATAAACAATGTTCTAGGTCAGGACTCCCATTATTTTTATTTTATGTTTTTAATTACAATATTCTTGAAATTCGTACAGCCCGGGAGCATTTTTGTTGCAATTTAATGGTGTACTGGCCAGAAAATGAGTTTTGAAAGCCAGAACAGTTTGAAGCTGGAAAACGAATCCATGAGTCATTGGGATTGGTTGACAACTCTATCAAAGCTTTTAATATATAATGTATTATGGGGATTTTGTGCTTCGGGAGGGTAAAATCTTAGTCATCGGATCTGCAACTTCTGCGTGAGTAGTCCTAATTCTCACATTTTTTAGACATGAGTGTGGTGAGTAGAACAAGTATGTTTGGGTTTTCATGCCTTTAACAGATGCTGCACCTTTCCTGATCTGCACAGCAACAATGAGGGAAAGTCATTGTTATTATTATTTTTAAAAGCAAAGTTAACAGAATATACACGTCATGTTTTTCATTTATTAAAAGTAAAAACACAAACTCTTCCTGTGCTTTAACCCTTCCAAGGATGGTGTGGTGATCATTTTTATTTGTCTTATTATATATATACACAAAAAGTTGCTGTGTTGTCAAACTCTGATAAATGTTATACCTCTGTGTCATAGGTAACACATAAGAGAGCCACAGTGTTGCATTGGTGAATTATTCCTTCTTTACATGAGTTAATTTTGAGTCAGTCCTACAAGCGCCAACCAGTTTCTGTAAATATGCACAAAATGCGTATTAATCCACAGCTGAAAATAGTCCCGACAAATACACCACTTATTTCTGTTTGAGTACATCTTTTCATGAGATTTGTTAGTTAAAGGAAAAATACAGCATCATCTGGTTGAACCTCACTCAAAGTTGACAAAGCAGCCGTCGTGCAAAAGCACAACACCTCACAATGCTTTGTGTGTAAACACATTTAAGATACCGATATCACTGCAACCACACTGGTTCATTTTGCACACCAATCTTTAAGTCTGTATTCACAACTCGTTGGAGCATTTTGTGTATTGTATCTGCAACGTATTTGTAAGTACAAAATGACTGAGAGACAAAGAAAGAGAGTGAGAGTCATTCTGCTTTCTAGTATCGTTTTGAGCAAAAAGAACAAGACAGCACACGGTTCATCCTGGTGTTTATTACTCATCATAAAAACAAAGAATAATAAGGGATTATTGCTGCTGCAGCTATAAGCTGTGACTTGTCTCTCCAATGTCTTGCTGTCCGTCACGTCTTCTGAGGGCCGACATGTATTTACTTCACAACTCAGTGTTCGGGTATGATGACCACAGTGCCAGTGTTAGGTAATTAGCACATGTTTGATCTGTGAGGTTCACGTGACCTGCGGGGCAGCAGTCAAACAGATCTACGCCCCACTTTTGTTTTCCAAGACGCATGATCGCCCAAAGCGAACTGTTTGCAAAAGTTCGGGCCTTATCTCTGGTTTAGAATAAATAAAACATTTCCAATAGAAGTTATCAACACTGGTAATGTGCCAATATGCATTTAATCTAATCTGCAGCAGGAGGACATTGAATCCATGCCAAGGAGTTTTACAGCACAATAGGGAAATGTTCTATGGGTGTCTGTCTCGCTCTTGTTTTTATCAGCTAAGAAACACTGCAAAAACTCAAGCAGAAATGGATACGTTGATTTATTTTTTATATCGTCCCGTCTTGACTGCTCTGACTCAATTTTCACATGCCTCAGCAAAACATCCCTGGATCATGTCCAAGTGGTCCTCCAGGTCCTCCAAAAGGTTTCATGTGACTGTTCTTCACTGGCTCCCCATCAAAGTCATAATCCGATTCAAAGTTCTTGTGATCACCTGTAAAGCTCTGCACAGTCAGTGCTGCCTACATTAAAGATCAACATTACCAGCAGGTCTCTAATGTCCTCTGATCAGGGTTTGCTGGTTGTTCTCTGTTCTCACTACTGGCTCAGACTTCAGATATGTTTTCATCTAATACCTCCACAAAGTTCAATTGTAGTACATACTGTTTACAGTACATTTTCAAAAATTACAAAATTGGGATGATTATTCCTCATAGGTTTCTAAAATGATTCACTGATTTAATTTGGAGGAATGAAACCATGGTTGAAGTTCAAAAGTGTAAAAAGTGATATTATTCAATCAGCCATGGTCATAAGTAGCATTTAAAAAAATACTAAATGAGAAGGAGAAAGAAACATGCTCAATAAGTCAGATAGATCTTTCTGTCACACAAGCCAAAATGTCATCTTGTCCAAACATCTGATGAACGGAGTTTGATGGGGGACAATACACGGCGCACCCATGGTTGCGGTTATGGTGACTCATGCTTAAAAATCAAGCTGCTGGCAGTCATAGTAATAGCGGCACATATTCCCACACATTTAATTATCAACAAACATCTTGAATATTCCAGATATACAAAAGAGTTTTATACACTAAACTGCATCTCTTCTACTGTGATGCAGTGACCCAAACTGATGCCAGTTTTCTTTCTCTGCCATTGATTCCTGCATGCAACCTGAGATCACCTGAATTTATCCTCTTTCAAGGTGAAAGACCAAAGGTGACCTGCCTTTTTGGTTTTGGAAAGACCTGCCTGAGGAGCCCCAGGTGGAGAAGTCACCTAACCCTGCTCACTCATATGTACATTACCTAACAATATCATAAAACTTTGTCTTTGCTTGTTTTATTTTTTATTTTTCACAACTTCCCGCTGAGCACGGCAGGTTGAGCACAGTAATGCAATTTGAACATTAAGGGTCAAATCAAGAGTTTCAGGATGAGTCAAGATTTAGCAAGCTCTTCCTCATTTTGGGTCAAACAGGATGTTAATCAGCCACAGAAGAGACCTCAATGGAATGTGCTGATAAGTGTCTCCTTAATGAAGGTCACATGTTGTATTGCTCCAGTATATTAATAACGTGCAGTGAAGTTTGCGGTCAAAGGGCTTATCTGAAGAAAACTATCCCACCTGTGCTTGTTGAAGCAGATACATTCTGATTATTTGTTAAATCAAAAGTAATACCTCTTTGTTTTATATTGCCCCAAAGTTTATCTAACAATACAAATGAGTTTTACTGCTATTGTCATTCTTGATTAGTTTGGGGACGGAGGGACCTCAGGGCTACAGCTTCGTTACCTGCACTTTGTGTTTGGTGTTGATGGGAGAAGGGGGGGGGGGGGGGGGGGGGTTACTTTACCAGAGATGCTATCAGGTGACGGAGTATTTACCTCCATTGGTGTTTTCTGTAATTAAAGAGTTTACTAAAAGCTGTGACCACTAATCACTTCAACAACTGTTGTCCTCCAATTCATGGTACTGCAGGTCCACGCGTCCTTTAGCTGAGAACAAGTATAAATTCACAGAAATTATGATACGGTTGAAATGAAACTGCCAATCGAAATATGAAACTTTCGTTTAAGTTCATTTCTGTTCTACTAATTACAAGATGAATCAGTCATCTTTCTCTAATGTGTTTTGAGTAACAGCTCATCTTTGAAATACGACACTGTCGGCACAGAATCTGCAGCCTACGGGGGGACGCCATGCCCAAAGGAAACCACTGAGAAGCCTTGACTGTGTTAAGCTGGACAGCTTATCTACGACACATCTCCAGGGCTGCTTAAAAAGTCTGCAATTATAGGTTGCCACAAAGAGAAGATGAGTTAAGCAGGGCTGGTACAGAGCGGGTGTATTTTAAAGGTTACAATTTACATCAAACATTTTTTCCAGTTCGTCCTTTTCAATCCATAATTGAATAATCATGTTTTGGTTTCTGTTTTGCTTTGCAAGACAATTTAGTTCATGTTAGCAGAGCAGAACAATAGGAGAAAAAGCTCCCCAGCTTCTCATGCTGTAAACAGAGAATAATAATCATGACTTCAACCAAACAAGTGACCATAGTGCTTTTTTTTTTTGGTTGTTCCTTCATTCACATTTTCAGTTTTGGGGTCATCAGCTCGGGATCTTCTTTTAAATGCCTGAATATATTTACCTGTAACAGTTATTGAATAACATGTTACACACTGACCCAAGCAAAAGGGATCAAAAAGTGACCAAAGATTGTATTTAGGTAAGTTTTGAAATCCCTCAATAAGATGTTGGACAACATTGCACAGACATATAATTCAATATAATTTTAGACTACTTTTTGTGTATTGTCAGCTTGGATTAGTAACATAATACCTCAAAGAAGCAGCTCAGTAAGAAGCTTAGAATATCAAGAAACACGACCTCCGTCATGCTGGGGACAATATCTGGGGCAGCTATGAATTTTATATTTTGCAATGTGATATCGCTACAGCAGGACATGTGATGTCATTTCCCCTGGGTGTTCAGTTTGGCAGGGTTGCAGGAGATTAAAGGTTCTTCCGATGTGCTTCCTCTGCCTCTGAAGAAGAAGCAGTGCGCTCGCCTTCTAATTTGCCTCCTCCTGCCATTTGCTGTGTGCACAGATTGATGCCTTTGAAGTGGTGAAGCTCTCTTGCATATGATGTAAATGCTGTGTGTGTATGTGTGTGTGTGTGAGTGTGTGTGCGTGCGTGCGTGCGTGCGTGTGTGTGTGTGTGTGTGTGTGTGTGTGTGTGTGTGTGCGTGTGTGTATGTGTGTGTGTGAGTGTGTGTGTGTGTGTGTGTGTGTGTGTGTGTGTGTGTGTGTGTGTGTGTGTGTGTGTACCAGTCCTGGTGTGATAATACAAAATATAAGAGTTCAACAAAGGGTAGATTTCCTGCCGTCCTCATTCCCATGTAACACAAAGCAGGTGGACAATAGAGGCAGGCTCAGTCACCGTCATTATCCGCTGAGATTCACTGCGAGCTTTAGTTACATGAGCCCGGCACACATCCCTCCAGTGACCCTACTGAACAGGTAACCTTGGGTTTATCTGCATGACCGTCAGTATAAGGTTGCATATGATGGCTTGTGTTTCCAAATTTTACTGTATATATGTTACATTTGGGTACAGAATTCTCCCATGAAAACACAGCCAATATTTTTAAAAATTACAGATAATATTCAGATAATACACTAAAATAACAGGTTTAAGGTACTTCTTCCACATGCTGAGTTTGTTATTTTTTTAACCAAACTTTTGTTTCTCAGCAGGCCTGGCTGGTATCTTTTTACTGAATAAACAGTCTGAACAAAAAGTAAAACTGAGTGAATATGAATGATTTATAACACTGCTGAGATTAGAAGCTTCAAAAGCTTTGGATATGCAATTAACTGTCAATCTAAACTGTGTATTTCAGCATCGCAGTTTCTTCTCTGCCGCCTTCAGGCTGTTCTTTCAGCATCATGCTGAGAGAGGGACTGTTTACAGGAGCTCGGCTGGTTTGTCTGCCTGCTGACAGACATTAAAACGTTCCCTCATCTGATAGCAGCCCTGTCTTTGATTAGTTAAGCGAAACAATGGTTCGGCAGCGAGTGTGAGATCACAACACGGAGCCAAATGAGAGAGAGAGACAGAGAGAGCGGGAATGTTGAGGCAGATATTGATTTGAAGGTTTAATTACAGCATCCTGCAGGGAAAACATGAGAGTCCAAACACAAATAATACATTCCTGTACCCTGAATGGGTACAGGAATGCATCAATGCAGATGTACTCTTTGTGTACATTTCACCATAGTTTGCATGTGGCAGTTTATGTGTGTGTGTGTGTTAATTTTAGTATCTAGAACTTCGACCCTAAACATTTGCCTTTGTGGTCACAGTAACATTAAAACATTTCATATGCAGTATTAGACTTCTGACTGATGATGAAACTGAAAGCAGCTTCAAATGTTGATAAAGAGCGATCCAGTAGGAATTTGCAGTATTTGTTGGTGGAGACACTCCAAAAAAAAATCCCCTTCCTTTCAAGTCCTTTTTGTCTTTGATTTGGTCTTTACAGTGTTAAAACAAGTTTATAAAAAATATGCCAGAGCGAGAGAGTTAGATTATTTCAACCTGTTCTTGATTCTAGTACAGTAACCTGCCTTATTCTTTATTGATTATAACTGTTTTTTAATTTATTTGTGGAAAACTATAACTTTCTTTTGGACATCCATAAAACTCAACATCTGTCATCAAAACACAAAATAATGAATGACAATAGAGTAAAACACATTTGCAGTGATAAATATGTCTTCATAGGGTATATTATGATTGTTGTCAAATATTGTACATCAATAAACACTTAAATGTTCTTATAACTGATTTTAGCTACATTAGTGTGTTCTAAAGCATGCATTGCATGTTTGTATGGTCTGCAGTGTGTGATCACAGAGGGTCAAACTACAAGATTAAATCGATCCAGGGTCACTTTTGAGCATAATTGTGTTTCCATACAGCTGCATGCTACTCTATTTACATTCACATTTTATCATTTGGCAGACACTTTTATCCAAAGTGACTTACAAGGAAGGCAAGACAATCGAGAGCATTAAAGGATAGTGACTCAATGTCTGGTACAAATTCTAAAGTAGCTGACCATGTACAATAGCAATGAGGACCATAAACAATAAGAAAAGTAGTGCAACAATCAACAACGTGCTAAAAGGTTGAATTTGTGTTTCATGTGACATAAATGCTGTTCATGATGTTATTTGGGCAGTTTTCATTCATGTCTTTTATCTATACCAGTATATTTTTGTGATTGTTGGAGCCTACTCCCATTATGTGGGAATGGAGTCACTGTTTGAGTCTGTTGTTAATCCAGACGGCAGCTCTCCCACATTCTTCTGTCCTGTTGGGGTTTTCTGGTGGCATGATGGACTCTCAGGTGACTCTATTCAGCAGGTCAACAAGACCTCACAGGAGCTGCTGGCAGCCCCGGTGCCCACACAGCCAATTCACCAGCACTCAGCAAGACAATAATGCAAGGGGCCACTCACAATGCAAGGGCTCCCATTAACAATGAGAGGGACTAAAGCGGCAATCAATGCAGGACTCCCGATGAGGCAGACCAAGGCTGAGCAGACGTCTGGGCTGGGGATTTAAGCAGAGGCCTCAGGCAATCATACCTGACTGCAGGCAACCTGAGATGCAGGGTGGAAGGAGGGGCAGCGGTGGAGACACTTTAAGGGTTGAATGAATTGTTGGTAAATGTTACGAGGGTGGGGGGGGAATCAGAATAACTGTTTAAAAAGAGGTATTTATGATCTAGTTTTAATTCATGGGTGCAATTTCTCGTGCTTTGGTGTATAATATCTGCTCAAACATCACATTACATCCATATATTTCCAGCTTCTACAATAGAGACTGACAGTAGAATTTTTGCACCAACTCTGGAGCACCACATCAGGGTAGCATAACTGAAGGCATGGATGGATAGACAAGTCTACCGGGAACAGACCCTGGGGCCCAAGCAGTCAGGAGACCCTAAAGCCAGATCCTCTGTTTGAAATGGCTGCTATTTAGATTTCTTTTTGGAAAGTCAAAGACATCAGTTAAAACTACAGATGGCCTGATTATGTTTGTTTGTTTTTGTTTTTCTTGCTTCTGATCAACAACTGCAACCTTTAATAGTGATTATTTGCTGATACTGAATTCTTTCACACCTGTTTATACAGTACAGCGGCACAGTGCATCTTTGTATTTTGAAAAAAGAAGAGCATCAGGGGCCTGTTATGTGTCTGAGTCTAGGCAGCATATTGCATTAAAATTCAGATTAACTAACTGTAATAAATCTGATTACAAAAAAAACACACAGTAGTCCTATAATGATGATAAAACAATATCACCCAGCAGGAATGACGTTCAACACAAACTACCTTTATGTTTTTCAAGAAGGCACCTAATTTTCATATAACCTTTGTCTTATCTGGCAGGGTATTAAAGTTAAATTAAATACAGATGGATGGTTTTAAATTGAACTCTACAAGGTACATCTAAACAATGTTTTGGTTCTTCAAAATTCCTAAGATATGGCAGCCAAGCACACTTCAGCTTCAACATTCAACCCGAGAAGCTCTTTTTTATCAGTGTACACATTCATTAGTCAATTGAGAAACACTTTGCATCTCAAAACAAAGAACTAAGCATCTGAAAGAAGCAATCAACCGAAACAAGAGAGAGCTTTTCTGGCATTAAAAGATAAGTAAGAACTCACGAATCCTGCCAAAAAGGACCAATGAAATCATTTCAGCTCAAATAGAAAATTAAAATTAAAAAAAAGGAAATATGAACAAATGGAGAGATAAGTGTGCTTGCCTGTGTGTGTCTGTTTGCACGTGTGTGTGTATGCACGTGTGTGTGTTTTAGTGACACGCCGCATAAATATTTACCATCTCTAACCAAATGACTGTGCTGATGTGGATTTAAAAGCTAACATTACAGAGGATGAAATAATGAGCTTGTGGTTTCAGGGAGCTGGAGGGAAACACGCTTGGACAAATAAGGACGGCGAGTAAATGGGGCCTTTGTTGAGCTCTGTGATACTTCTCGCTCTGCACAAACAGAGAGGAGGTGTCGGAGGTGATTAGGAAAACAAATGTCAATGCTATCAGCTCTTTTCAGCGCAATCCTGCACAGGTGCATGGAGCGTGCGTATGTGTGTGTTTAAGTGAGTGTGTGTGGAAGCACGTCCAATTTAAGCAGCGTTTTGCCGCTGCTGATTGTCAGGGTTTGACTTGATGAATGCTTTTTCCATCTTTCCTCTTGCCTGCGAAGACAATGTATGGCAGAATGAACTTTTCTCTGCAATTGTTTTCTTTGTCTCTGGTCCAAAAACAGGGATGCTCTGAGGTGTATTGTCAGATTTGAGACACTACAAGCTCACACTGAGAGTCCTTTCTTAGAAAAGAAAGCGGTAGATGAAGGGGTTTTCAGTTGAACATTGTTTGTCTTTTGTTTGCAAAGTCAACAAGGCAAAAAGCATCTGAAGGATCCTTGCTTCTGCTTCCTCCACAAACAGGTTGTGTCAGGAGCTGCATAAAAATCACATGCGCCCTGAAGTGTCAGTGGACTGTAAGGAATTTTATGTAGCTGTGAGAAAATCAAACCCATAAATGGCCTCATCTGCATGACTTGACGCTTCTCATAAATGGTAAATAATTACAAAGTAACAGACAAATGCAGCACATCCCAATTTACTGTGCAAAATGAACAGAAAGCACTCAGAAACAGATAAAAGCTCAGTCAGTCCTCTTTTATTTTTCTCTCTCTGTCAACAGAAGCACATATTCAGTTTATGATGTGCTCATTAAAATACTTGCAGAGTCCCAGCTAGCATTTTACTGGGAGGTCGCGCTCAAGGAGCTCCTCTGTAGATCATTTTATTACAGTTTTATTGCTCTAAGATGTAAACAAAGCAGGAAAAAACACTCAGTAAAATTGTTTGCAGGAGTTGTCTCACTTTGACAATTTGCTCCGTTGTGTGTATCTGCAGGGGGCAAAGCTGTAATCCTGCTGCTGATTTTACTCAACACTTTCAGATCTATTAAAGCGTCATGCAACACACAACCACTTTTTCCAGCTTCAGTTTAGCTTAACGTAATCTTTTTTATGTATTCAGATGAACCTGCAGTATGAGCTGTTGCAGATATAATTGATAAAACAGTGAATTAGAATAACACAAAATTAAACTCTTTTTGAAACATATAAATAGAAGACAGGCATCATCTTGGAGGAGAGCATTATGCAGAAAAAGTTACAGTTTTCAACTGTTCCTTAAGGATCCAGCTACAAGGATCTATGGTTGTAACTATAAAAACACATTGAAGGTGTGGTCGAAGATGAGACCTGAACAGATAAGGTAAACACACACATGGAATGTAGTAATAGTGTTATAAGCCTGTTTAACACAAAACACACCTACACTTAGTAACGTGTCTACAAAAACATGTCCAAAGTTGATTTATAAGTATTACCCCAACACGAGTCTCAGATAGAAACTATCGCTATCGTCCAACCACTATATGCACAACATATAGTTTTAACATTAGTCATTTTGAATTATTCAAACTGAACCGCTGTGAAAAAAAAAATCTTGACACTGATGAATCAGCTCCACCTTATCAATAGAAATACAGATAAGTATAAAATGAAAAAACAAATTGCTGCAAAGCTAATGTCAACGCCCAATGCTTTGCAAACAGTTTCCTTTCCATCCTTTGAACTCTGCATTTACCTTGAATGATAGCAGGGATATTATCAGATGCAAGAGTAGAGTGAGGTGAAGCTTGCTGATTTCCCCTTAAAACAAACAAGAGGAGAAGAAAATAGTGGCCTGATAAATAATTGGTTAAATTTCTGTCAAATTTTTTCGCTTTTGCTACTTTTCTCTTTGTAAATGTCTCTCTTCCTTTCCTCTTCCTTCTTCACTCTTCAGTGGATCTTTTTTTTTTTTGCCATTCCAGTTTGTACCAGTTTGAATTGTGAAACCAAATCAAATCCAAACTTGTATCAAACATGCCACTAGGAAGTTCTCAGAATTTATATGCCAAAAAGTAAATCTTCGCCTTTCATCCAAGACATTTAGCATAATTTTGCTTGGCTGAGGCAGCGTTAGCATGAAGCAACACGAGGCCCAACAGTGTAAACAAAGCAGCAGAACAGTGAAGTTGACTAATATTTGGAGAGATGCCAGAGTTCAGACGAACTGTCGATGGATTTGAAATTATTTTAAGTGGAATAAATATTTAACTATGAGCTCCCTGTCATATTAGCATATACAGAGAATTTAGCTGTTAGGAAAAATAACATCTTTTTTTAGTTCATGTGCACATCTTTTTGCTACAGTCAAATTCACTCTCAATCTTTTCCCAGTAACATTTTCAACACAACTAAAATGTGAATAAAAGCAGTAACATTTTGATGTTTTTGTGCATTTGGGATGCGAGCCAACTATGAGGCACAAAGATTTGAAGCTTTTGAGCTGTAGGTTGAACTTTAAATGGGACACATTCTGCTGTTTGGGATTTTTTGCTATTTATATACTTTTAGGATACTGGATCTTGCTAAAGTGAAAATGTAAAAACTTGAGGTGAATGTATATAGAAATGCTTCCTACAGGTCTCAACCCAGGCTTCATCCTGCTCCGAAAGGTTTTTTCTGCCTTGCTAATGAGCTAACGTCGGTTTTTCCATGCTTTTTTCCAACCCCTAAAACGGACACTTTTGAAAATGCTACTTTAAGTTTGAAAACTCTGGGATTGTGTCTTCCTCTGGATCGGTGGAAACATAGACTTTTGTAAACGATGACACAGACACCCACGTTCACTTCCTGATTGGGTCATGACATGCCCGACTTATACTCATGTTACTCTCATCATCGGCCCCCGGAAAGGTCGTCTTTTCGCCATTGCTGTTCATAGTCTTTTCTGCAACTAAGCGAACAACCAACCACCGAGTAGACAACCTGCTTCCTGTTTACACTGGCACATGTATGCCCAGTGTATGTGAATGGTCATGTGATATGTGTTTTTAGGCGTTTGAGTATGGACAGAGATTATTTTCATTTTAAAATACCATTGAAATGAAAACGTGCGAGTGTGGACGTAGCCTCAGACAGAGACTGAACTGAGCACTGGGCAGCATAAAGGGTCAGTATGAGTTAAAGAGTTTAAAAAATGTAAATACTTTGAAAAATCATTTGAAAATTGGTCTGATGCTGAAATTAGACTAGATATAAACTCTAAGTTCTCTGTGGTATTAAACAATCTTTCACCTTGTACATTGTGAGTAACTTCCTGTATTGGCTCGTGCTATATGCAAAACATCACATGAGAATGGAACTTTTTTCATGACAAAAAGAAAGTACCTTAACAGCAATTTGTTGACTTATTTCCCACGTGTGTGTCTCTTTCTCTTTCTTGGTCCCACAGCAGAGTTTTCATGTCAAGTCTGTCGTCACCTCTGGGGTCAGGCCCAGGGCGCTGTGTTGTCTCCAGGTGAGAGGAGAGTCCTTCTTGTACTCTGATGTTTATCACTTCAGTGCTGAGGACCTGCTGAGTGAGGTCAGTGTAAACTGGGATTAACCCTTCCCACTTTCTGGTTGACCAGGGGGTCAGGGGTACTCTCCTGCCTCTCAATCAGCTCCCTTGTTTTTACTTCTTTTGTCTGGAGGAGCATCTGAAATATTTCAATCATTTAAAGAGCTTTTCTTTGCTGAGAGGTTGCCTCGTGTTGTCAGAGTCGAGAGCTCATTGGCTAATTTGAGCAAGAGCAGGTGAAACATGAGATGTTAGGGTTCTCCAGGGATTGATTGCTGAGATGCCAGAGGATTGAATGGGTATTATTAATGTCATGTCTTGGAGGGGGAAAAAAAATCTTTCAATGCATCATAATCAAAAATTGTCAAAATAAGCAAAACTGTCCCTAAAAGTGTCATCAGTCAATCAAGAGTTTACCTACTGACCTGTCACATGTTTGATAGTTTTTGTTTTTAATCCAATGAGCAAATATTTCTTTTTAAAACAGTGAACTTGTCCTTTTTGGAAATGATGTATTAAAGGTATTTTCCCCCTCAGACCATTACAAATTTCAATTCAAGACCATATTTTAGCATTATAGTAAAATTGCGTTAAAAAAAACTACGCGTCCTAGTTTGTTCGAATTACTTTTTTGTAAACGTGACTATCTGCAGAATGCTGCTATAGAGCAACGATAATTATGTAATGCACCACGGCTTATCTTTCATTGCTGTTAGACATTATAATGGTTGCATTACTCATACTGTAATTAAATATGCAATTAGCAAATATGATATTGGCGCCAGAGATCTGCCGTTAGACATCCAATGAAGTGCCCTGAACTTGGTCTTGATCCAGAAGTCTGTGCGGCCACACTGTGACCTCCCAGGCAGTGTTTACTCTCCGGTGCAGCATGAACATGTTTTCACTGTGGATCCTGGGCTCATAAAACACACTAATTAGAGGGCATCCTTCAGCCAAGTGCAGCTATCAGTCAGTCATTTTATGTTTATGGCCATTTTTTCTGTCGCTGTAAAACTCTGTTGCTGAAGTGGTCTATAGCTGTCTTGAGGAACCTTAGGAAGAGATAAGGCACCTATAATGTCTCCGTATCAGCAGTGAGGTTAACACTGTCTCCATCCGGCTGTAACCCTTGGTCAGGCACCAATACAAGGATTTGACAGTCGCCCACGCATGTTCTCAAAGCCAAGGTGTGTGTGTGCAGTTATGTACAAGTGTGATATGTTGTAAGTACCCAACTCTTGCATTCTTTGGAGGTAAAGAGAGGGCATCATTCCCTTGTATGTGTTTTTTCAACAAAGCAGATTCCATCGCAAAGACCCAACTTAGTCTTGAGTGACATGCAAGATGCAGATTTGACAGGAAGAAAAGGGGAGAGGGAGGTATCTTGTTGTTCTTGAGCTGGATGTGACCACGTTAGCATGCTAAAAACGCAGATAGGAATACCTCACTAAAGCTCAGTTCAAACAGATACTGTATTCAAGGCATGAGAAAAGACCGACAATCCGGGTCCCATCCAGCAAGCATGCCATGAGTCATGGCAGCTTGGCAAACAACGATGTCTGGCATGACTCATAACCACTGACACATGGGTATCCAGAACACGTGGATGGGCATACAACAGGCAAGTCCAGGCAAAGGGCTGCATCCAGCCTGACAGCCGTTTACATCTGGTGGATCTGTCCATCTATGTCTACGTGCAGCAGGATCCTTCACCCGCTCACATGGCCATATACTCTTGTGATTAGCAGCCTATTGCAAACAGCAACAAACCTTCTATGAGTCAATGAGTCAATATGCAAGTTGTCTAAGTTCCCATCCCATTGTCCAAATATTTCTACATCGCCCAAGAAAGAGTTGAACAGTTATTTGTGCACATGTATGACACAATTGCCAAAAATACCTATACACGTTCACATAAAAATATGCACGTGTTTCCTTTCTTTTTTTTGTTTATGTTTTTGATTCATAGTTTCAAGTCCAGTTTGCAAAAGCAAACACACTTACACACACATGCACACCTGTCACTCTGGCAGTTATACAGGCTTTGCATATCCCGCCTTCCTTTTTGAACAGGATTTAGAGATTTATCTTTTACACTAAGCGAGGCATATGCTGCAGCCAATAAGTTTGTCCAAGCTGATATAAACTGATCTGATGCAATATGACATGTTGTATATTCATTCACTGTTTCCCAAGAACAGGCATATACAGCTGTGAGATGTGGTTCCTACCAGGTATTTGTAAGGTTACTGTTAGGCTGGTGTTGGTTGATTCAGGGTGCTCCCACAGAGGTAAACAGGGCAGGCTTTTTTCAACCTGACATTAGATTGGACTCTGTGCCAAAAGATGAATGACTTGAGGACATTTAGTACTCCCGGTTGAAGCTCTCCCTTGTATTATGGGAACCAAAACAGCTGGTAATTCATTTGGTGGAATGTGGCAATTCCTGTTGATGCCCTCAGGGAAATAAAGAGAAAACACCTGACCAACTGTCCAAGTCTTTTAAGATTTCTGAGGCATAAAATCTGATTTTTCAGGAAGAACAAAAATCTGTTTTGTGGCTTTAAGGGATTTCGTTTGCTTTCAGTGTAAATTCACAGCTTGCTCCAAGACTTATTGAATTAAATGACATGAAACAAGCAGAGTAATCTGCCAAACGTTTTCTTCTCTGTGATCATTTTTTTTTTCCATCTTCAAGAGCACATTAGTGCCCCTGGACTTAATATAAGTGAAACTGGCCTGTTATGCGGTTGTGTTGGCTAGTCATCTGTGTTGGCAGCAGCACGTAACTAGAAAGCAGTAATGAAAAACAACTGTTTCTGTGCTGACAACAACCTTAAGAGCGAACACATTCAAAAGTCAAACCAGATTAACAAAGAGTCGACGGCAGGGTTGCTAAATGTTTATATCAGAGCAAACATAGATTGTGAATGAGGCTATAATACCAATTCCCCTTTATCACCTTCAGTAACATTAAGGGAATACTTCTACTTAAACATTTCTGTACTTATTTGCTTCCTTGCCAAGAGTTAGATTAGAAGATGGATGCCACATGTCATGTCTGTGCATTAAGTATAGACGTAGAGGAAAGTGTTGGGTAGCTTAGCTTAGCATCAAGACTGGAAGCAGGGAGAAACAGCTAGCCGGGATCTCTCCAAACTTCAAAAATAGATATAATAATAACTCTGGAGTTCACAAATTAAAATCCTATTAGCCCCAGCATGTAACTCTCCCTAAAATCCTCAAACAATCATTTTTATATTTCTGTTTGTGCCCAGACTGAACCAACAAGATGTATTAATCAGTAAGCTTCAAAGGTGCTGTTAGGTGTATTTTTTAACTTTGTTCGAAGCTAAATTAATCACTTCCTGCATCCACCTCAATAGTTACTGTAACACACAAACATAAAAGTGGTATCAATCTTTTTATTTCCCCAAAACCTCAAACTATTCCTTTAGAAAAATCTTTTTAATCCAAACTGTCTGATAGCACCATATCTGTAGCAGCTCATTCCAGCTGCTCATTGAGGCTTTCTGATGTTTACGACAAGTGAAATTGTTTTTTCAGGCTGCGCTTTTGAATCAGATGGAAATATTGTAGTTGCATTGTACACAGATTTAACACAAATTTACAGAAAAATTCAATCCGACATATTTGATATCTTTGGACACATCAGGATCTCCACAATAATTTAAAATAAAGCTCTGTGGTTTGAACAATGTTTGGCTGCACAGTGTGAGTTTGTATTGACTGACTCACCGGCAGTTCAGTTAGGGTTTAAGAAAGAAGTAGTTAATGAAATGGTGATGCTGTTTTCATAATATCATCTCTGTTTTACAGAAATAAAACATTTCATGTCTATATCAAGTTAAGCTACATCAATAAATAACAGCTGTAACTTGAGGACCAATGCATCAATTGAATAATACTTTTATTTATCAGTTTGTGTTATACCTCTCATTGCTCCTCCAGATTTTTCCTGTTTGAGAGAATCACATTTTGAGACTCTGTTCTGGATAAATGAAATGTTATTGCTGAGGATATTTTGAAGTGTGAAGTTACAAGGAGGAAAAGAACTTGTCGAGTGAAGGATTTTATGCAGGTTACAGTGAAGGCGTGCCGATGCAGCAAGTTAAAAAGTACAACACAGCTGCTCCATGTCAAAGCAAGCTGGAAATAAAATATCTGCTGCATTGTGCCAAAAATCTGTTGGAGTTAGGTTATGAAATTTATGAGACTGATAAAGGGAAATCCTAATCAGGAACACATGTTGTATTACAGATGTAGTTAAGGAAACCATCTGCCACTGACATCTACATTGTGAACTGGTAATCCAAAGGAATTTGACAAGTTGACTGGAAATGTTTCACAATCAGTGTCTCCTAACCCTCCTTTGGATTTGTCATTTGTTGTTGCACTTCCCACAAAAAAATCCACCCTGCCGTGACTTGAAAGTGTGGACGTGACCTCTCTGCGGTCACTCAATGTCTGAAGATGAAGAAAAGGTCTCTGGGGTCCTGATGTAGCCTCTGCACTGGACACCACAGCTCAGAGGTCTCTAGCAGAGAATGGGATACGTTTTCCTTTCTTTTCTTTTTTTTGTCCAATGTCGCGTAAACACGAGCGCCAGACCTGAGTGGGATCAAAGTGCTCATTAAAGAAGCCCACAACCCTGAGAAATGGCAGACCAAATAGCAGCCCATGGTGGCGGGCAAAAACTAAATTTGGAACAAGGGCACGCATTCATTTCCCAGGAATGGGGTGTCTTAGGCAATTGCCATTGAGCAACGACAGTGTTTTAAACAGTGTTTTTTTAAAGCTACAGTAACAAACAGAGTTTTGGTGCAGAAAACAGAGGAAGAGTTGTTCTTCCAGATAGATAGATAGATAGATAGATTGATAGATTGATTGATAGCATGATAGATTGATAGATAGAAAACATTAATCTCCGGTGCATGTTTTGGATCATGCATTGACAGTGAAATCAGTGGATGACATATTATTGTGGACTTTGACTGACCCCTAAAAGAGATAAGTCACATACTCCATTAATACTGTAAATATTCAGACAAATCACCAAACAATTTTGCTTTCAGCATTATGTTGGATTTCTTTCGTCGCAACTGCTGATTTCACACAGACCAGCTGTATTATAAAAAGGAAATTATGAGATTTATTCAAGATTGTGTCAGTGAAAAAGCAAAATGATGGGAGTACTCCGCCAGCTATTCATTACATAGTTCAGTGCAATTCTATAAACAGGTGAACAAACCTCCAGTTAAAATAACATACACTTATATGGAAAGAAAATGTGCATTACATCTTATTTTCATACCACAGAGGTGTCATAGTTTCTGCTCATTTAACGGTTTCCGCCAGCTGGGCTGAAATAGTAGTAATGCAGCATTTGTGTATGTGACTGAAACACACTGAGGCATCTGTTGTAAGTTGGTGAACACAGGGGTGTGATTCACAGGTTGCCACTACTTAAAATCTGCACCTTTTTTCTTTTTTCTTTTAAAGGTTATGATAGGAGTCAAAGGGGCGTCAAACAGCCCTCTCTATCGTTTGGCAAGATACAGAAAAACACATTTGATGTGGCTGCTGAGTGGGAGAAAAACTCAAAAGCACAATTGCATATCACCACTTGCAGGTTTCTTGAAGGCTCAATCAGAGTGTTGTTGTTAACATTTGCGCACAGGACAATAGGTTTTCCAGTTATGAACGTAAATCAAAACTGCCTCGTGTAAACAGACGGAGCGAAACAATCTGGAATCATCTGTTGATTCAGATTTCTATTTGAGTCTTTGTGATTATGGCTTTCCCACCATTGCTCTGTAATTATAGGCCTGCTCTCCTCAGCAGTAAGGTTCACATTACAAGTGCGGTTATCAACATGTGTGTGAGAGTGAGTGAGAATGTGTGAGAGTGAGTGTACGTGACAGGCAGCGGAGGACTTTCAGCGCAGGCTGAGCGTGCCTGTGGTTGACCTGTTACCCTTAACGTCCACTGTGGAGGCTTACTTATCAGAGACAATGCTGCCGTTGAGACTTACAGTAATATACAGTGTGATAAATGAAGTGTACTGCTGACCATGAATGTTACCGCTAAGTACAGTTTTTTCTTTAGGTCATCGCTCTCTTCTTGAGTATTTCCATTTTATGCTGCTTTATGCTACAATATTTATTAATAAGGGAAATACTGTATTTTTTACTCCACTACATATCTCTTACAGTAAGTTACTTTACAAGTCAAGTTGTGGCACATAACACATCATTATTACAATCATCTATGATATATGATGTTTGTTTACAAAATAAACATAATGTGTATAAAATAGGTAAATTATTGTCTCCATCTCAATCAGGTACAAACACTAAAATGCTGCTTACACATTAATGTATCAGGAATTATAAAGTTATAAAATATTAACACTATTAAAAGGATTATTCTATGGGATTGGCGGTAACATGTTGATTTTAATAAAATATTCCATTACAAATCCATTCGAAATTACACATATAAGGATCAGCTACTCTGTACAGCTACTCCAAAAGTCAGAATAAAGATGAAAGAAGATAATCATTAGTGTTGCCATTTACAGTAATACTGAGTAAGTATGCAACATGAGCTACTTAACTTAAATCCTGTAAGAGAAAGGCAGACCTCACCAGTAACAATATAACAGATTGAAAATACTTGGAATGGCTACTCCTGAAAGTCAGAAATACGTACATAATAGAGAATATAGCAGACTTACTGTCAATACTGACTGACTGTGTGCCTTTAATTCGAGACAGGTGAGCTTCCTGCGGAGCTCTGCTCAGTGACAACAACTTATGAACTGTGCAAAACATCTAAAAAAGGACATAAAAACTCCAAAACCACAACAATACAATGACCTCAGTTTACAATTTGGTATACAAAAGAAATCTAGGCCATAGTCTTAAAATTTCTTGGTTTGTTTGTAGAGTGCCATTATGCTGTTTCATAACTTATGTACCTTTACTTTTATGTAATTTTAAAAGCAGGAATTTTAGTTTTAATGGAGTATTTTTACAAGGTGGTATTTCCAGATTTTCCCAAGTAAAAGATAATAATATCTTGATGTTTGTTTTGTTGTGAATGTAGCCAAAAAGACTACAGAATTATGCAAAATGATGTTTCCTTTGTCAAACAAGCAGATTTTTGAGTAGAAATGCAGGCGTACAGCCGTTAGGTAAAACCACATTTCAACTGGAACTTTGATTCTCCAGAGAAGTCATCAGTCAAACAGAGGACAGGACTGAGTTGTAGTTTCTTAAAGCTCAAGAGACAGCGCCAACAGTCCTACTTTTTAAGTGTAGATAGAGATATTCCCAGATGAGGCTTAGACAGGCCTAACCCCGAATGATGAATTAGGCTATTCACCTCTCTCAAATCCACACAGACCTCTGTGTGTTTTGTCACATGAAAACACAAGGTTGCCTCTTTACCCCAGGCCCAAGTATGTAAAAACAGAGGAAATAGCTGAAAGAAAAGGTGTCATTTTTCTTCATCTGAAAGAGTGTTATGTGTGTGTGTATGGCTGAGACAGAAAGAGAGAGAGAGAGTAGAGAAAGTGCGAGTGCCTGCATGCGTGAGAAGCACATGGAGAGAAAGTGAGAGCGCGAAGGCAGAAAGAGTAACCGGCCTCTAATTCGCTGATCTCAGCTGATTACATTTTCCCGTCCAGACGGTAGACATTCCTCCAACCTGTGGCCGCAACCATCGGGCCCCTCGGTTTTAACTCTGCAGCAGAGTCCCATTAGAGGTAAACAACCCTGAGTCTATGCAGGCCACAGAAACAGGTGGGCGTGCGGGGTGAGACTGCCCACTGGAACCCTGTTTGAGGTCAACAGACAGACAATCCTCAACAATACTTTTAACCTTTTGTGCATCTGATTTTCTCACGGACATCTAAAAGGAGAAAAAAAAAAAAAAGATCCCTAGCGGTTTCTTTCTGTTTAGATGGCTGCGAAAACACAACATCAATGCCACAAGGAGTTAAACATCAGATGTGTTTGCTGCTCAAATACAGCCTTTGAATTTGATCTGCCAGAGTTGATCGGAGTGAAGCTGTCATTCCCACAGGGAGCAGACCACTTCACATCTCTAGGTTGGCACCGTCGTGTGAAACACCAATATCTGCCGTCAGCTCCAGTCAGTGACACAGGGAAGCCGTGACATGGCAGAAATGAGTAAGGTTCACAGCACATCTATGTTGCGTGTGTGTGTGTGTGTGTGTGTGTGCGTGTGTGTGTGTGCGCTCTGACTCAAGCAGCTCCTCTCACCAGGCCTGTGTGTCGCTGTAGACCCGCAAACACATACACGCAGTCAAAACACACACCTCACCCCAACGACAGCATCAGTTTTTCCGCCATGGAGGCCACAAAGGTCAGGGAAACACTGGCAGCGTTTCAACAAGCGCGCACTTGACCCCCCCCACACACACACACACCACCACCACCACCACCCCTTTGCTCCTCAGCAGGCCGCACGTTTACTATCAACAGGAAACATCTTTCACAGTAAAGGAAGTGTTACTCTCTAATTGGCATGATGTGATTCAATGACCAGATTACTCTCAGCCAATGGGAGGGGGCTTATTTTAAGAGGAGGTATAAAAGGGAAGAGAGGCCCTTCCAGAAAGCTTAGACGGCACAAAGTTCTCACACTGACTACATGGTGTGCTCTCGGCTCAACTTCTGCAAAGTTGTTAAGACTGTACATAGAAGCATTACTAAGCACATCTGGTTTCATTGTTGTTTCATGGATCCCATAACACATCATGAAACCACAGTCTAAGCAAAAGAAGATGGGGGGAAACCCAGAGTGCAAAAAAACTGGCCTCATTATGATTCTCCAGTCTTGGCATAAAGTATGCGTTCCTCCTCGCACATTTTACGAACAGAGAAAAATAATCCAGTAGCCTGCAATATATCATATAATAAATCATGCTGGAGCTAAAAAGGTAAATGAAGGTGAGAGGAAAGTCCAATTCAGAGGGATTTAATGTTATTTTTTTCCTCTATTCACAGAGGTATTCACACTTTGGAGCTCTGCCTCATGACGTAGCAGCTACCCCCTTTCTGCTGCCACTGATGCCATAGCCTCATTTTTAGTCTGCACATTCCAAAAAGTGATTGTTCTTGCCAACTTTGACTTTGAGTTTTTTTCTGCTTCAATGGACGAGGCAAGAGGCATGAGAACAGAGCCAAAAATATCATAATACAGAGGGTGACATTAGGGGAGCGCGTCCTAAGCGACGGGGAGTTATGACGGAGTTCCCTGATTAGTGAGTTACCACGCAGAGACAAAGGGCCTCTGAAATCACAGGAAACAGAACAATCAAAGAGCCGGCGCACATTCCAAGAAAAGCATGATCCAGGACGTTGCTTTGTCTGAACATCTGATGAAAGCTTTAGCTGAGCCAGTGCATTGAATTATTAGTAAGGAATGACACATAGGACAGACGGCATAGCTAAAATCTGAAATGACTGAAACACATACATCAGATGCTATCTGTGATCGCTGTTCGTCACATTTTCCTGCTGAGAGAAGGAAAATCAAAAAACATGAATCCATATTTGGATAAGAACTGACCCTAATTATAACTCCCACACTGTTTGAATCGGTTTTACAACCTCACTAACAGGTATTTTTATCCACTTGCAGATGCAAAACCCTCAAAACTGTGGGGTCCCCTTCCCCAACACCACCGGGCCCACACAGCTTCCCCTGTGAACCATAAGGTTCGGCCTGGACTCACGAAATAACCAGCTCCCTTTCCCCAAAATGGCAGCTCTGTTTCCGCAGTGCCGGCTTGCTGGATTAGAACAATTCCCCACCAGCCCATAATTTGTGGGATTCTCATAACATGACACACCCTGCCATACATTTCCATTATAACCCCATTTTGTCCTCTGATGAGGCTATTTCAGGATGAAGGGCATCTTATCCAATTTCTGGTGAAGGACCCTGTGAGGGGCTGCTTTGGGTTAAGGCCTTCACAGATGGGCTTCTAGCCGCTAAATGTCTCAGATTTCTCCTCAATTGTTCAGTAGCAGGTAACAACAGGGTTGGACAGAAAGCCCTTCAATGTGGTTGCACAAATTCCAGGTCAAGTAGAGATGAAGGAGATCTATTTTCGGCAAAATGTGTTGTTTATCTCGGTGAGTAAAACCAGTGGGGAACCTCTTCCCCCACAAGTCAGGCACCACTTCTCTAACTTGTGGCTCATGTGGCGGCCGATGTAATGTGGTTGCTCGATTATTTATTTTCTGTTTCTCTTTCTTAGGTTGATGTTGTGAGAATGAGCAACTAACATTAATTAGCAATAACTAACTAACTAAATTAAGTTAAATCTAGGTATTAGTATCCCCTGAGTATAACAAACATGATATCTTGCAAATCCCTCATTAGAGTATCACATGCAGAAAACAGGACAAGCTGCGGCTCCTTTCACCACATTTCCAGGCCGACAGTGTATCAGTCAGGCTTGTGCAACACAATGGGGCGCGGGCGAAAAATGCCAGATGAATATAAATCTTAGTCGACCTCATAGTCTGCAAAAACAAATTAGGGCCCGGCAGTACCCTTGGCTCACTCAGACACACACATTATATACACAACTGGTGTACATGTGTTTCTTTTAATCCCTGATTTGAAAGACAACATTCGACATGGGCCTCAGCGCAGGCAAGAATGTGGTATCTCTGTCTTGAGCCTGTGTGAGGTCCACGCTGCTGAGCTGATTATAGACGAAGCACAAAAGAGAGATGCAGAGATGGAGAGACAATGTTAACGCAGTTCTCACATGTTTATGCTTAGGCTGAGCAAGAAGGTTACAGCATAATGCCAGAATGGTGAATGATGCACCCGTTTCCTGATAACGTTAAAGGTGAAGAAACTTCAACACATGTAACTCCGACAAAAAGGGATATTAATTTTATTCCATTACACCATCGCTCCATAAAGACAGCCAGCACACATACACACATGAACACACACGCGCTCAAAACACTCAGACACAAATGTGATTGGTGGATTATTGCCAAAAACGTACATACATTTTACAAATTTATTCGCAGTCTCAAAAAGGTGCAACACATTGAGTAGAGAGGAACTGTGATTGTTCATTGCAAGCATGCAAGCTACCTCAGTTTGCGTTAACCCACAACACACAAAAGCACACGCACACACACACTCGAAACACACATTTCAGGAAACTATGGCCAAACTGTGAGAAGATTCACTGTTCGAAAAACAGGAAGTGGTTACCAGCTGCACCTCTGTAATACTCAAAATACACTGTCAACCTTTCAGCCAATGACAAACCGATGTCTGAGTATTTTAAAATCTAAGAAGGACTTAGAGAATTGCTTTATCGAATCCTCGAATTCATGTTTTATTTGCTTTATTTGCATAAGAAACAGATGCATGTTCAAACAAGCACATTATTGAAGGATTCTCGTTTTTGTGCTGGAATGCAGTCCCTCAAAGAAGCCCTCCATCCCTTGTCATTAGAAAGTTTCCCTCTCACGTGCATGCAGGCCTTTGTTAAAGAATATCTCTATCCCTTTAACAAAAGAATGTCTGAATTGCATAATGTGCCAGTCAGGTAGATTAGTAAAGGCTTATTCCCCTGCACCGTGTCTGTGCTGCTGATTGCTGTGCCTCAGGTTAAACAGAGCAGCTGCATTTGAGAATGTCGCCCTGAGCTGCAGGGCTCTTCTTCCAAATGAACGCACATGCATTTATGGATCAAGTGTGTTTATCCCCTTGGCCTGCCGCAGGTTGAAGTACATGACCTGTCCTGCTGTGGAGCAGTGCCCAGGCAAGCTGACAATTGCAAGGGCTTAAATGAGAACGAAAACAAGAAAGGAATAAATCGAGCCGAGTGTCCTTATCTGAGAGGTTAGTGTCAGCGGCTCAGGGGACAACACAGGCAACAGGTCTTGCAAAGAGCTGGCGTGAGAACTGGTTCTGACAGTTGAGCTGAGTTGCAAACAAGATGGGCCTGATAAGTACTTAAGAGAGAGCTAAGGTGTGTTTTAAATGGTCAGTCAAGGTTGAGAGGGTGGAGATCTCTTGCTCTCCAGAGGTCATGGACTCCTGGATGCCTCAAAGAAGCAGCCACTTTAACCTTTTGACCCTTAAAGTAGTCTGTGAGACGTGGTCATAGGGTCAGATGTTGAGGAGGGATAGTTGCTCTGTGTCGGCTTTCCCCACTCCGTCAGAGCACATGCTGTTGCTAAGCAGTGGGTGTGTGTATGCACTATGACAATACAAGATGATCACACATTTTGGGAACAGTTGGCTGATGAATAAGACAGTTACAGAGGAGTTACATCAACAGTCCTTGGAAATGCACAAAAAAACCTGACTCTGCCTTGACATATTAAACAAATATGCCTTGAAGCCTGATTTGGATATGCGTGTTGATTATATACAGTACCAGTTTAGTAGACACCCTTTCTCATTTAAGGTACTGGGAACGTGTTTCCAAACTTTTGACTGATACCGTCATTCAGTATTCACCACTATGCTGATGTCAGATGGTGTCATTTACTTAGATTTCATCTGCTATTAGTTTAATTTTCACTCCTCAACCTATGATAAGAACCAGCCAACCCCCCCCCCCATTTATTTTCACATCACAAAAAGCCCGTAAATTCCAGCCTGATCAATGGTGGGCTCCACTCAGGAAGTGAGTGAAGAGGCACCGATGATACGAGAGATACAGGTTATTTAAGAGCAGCGGGGAGAAGGGGGGTTTGAAGTTAACCAGTCGGGTGAGGCCCCTGAGCCATTACAGTAGGTTAATTATACCTTAGTTGAAGTGTTAAATAGACCAGTAACCTGCGCTTTGGTCCCGTTTATTGAAGCCAGGTGTAGTAAATAAATCCATTAGGTATGTGGCTTCAGAAGTAATTTGACTCACTTCACTCCTCGGGGGAGTTTTCAAAGCCATCTTAAACTTTATATTTGGCACAGTGTGGGCATTTTCAGTTTTGCTACAGTAATACAACATGAGAATATTTAAAATAGCTGAAAATTCTCCAACTGTAAACGACTGAACAGATTTTCAATCAGGTTTCATCAGTGGATTGCACATAGCCACAAAAGAAACTGCTGAAAGTCGAGAGGAAACCGACGTGCGGCTCAGCAAACCACTCTCTCCGTTGAGGTAGCACACTTCACAAATGATGAACTGAATATTTTGCATTGGTGTGGATTCACTCTGTGCATCGTGGACCCACCTGGTTAGCTGACAAACCACACTACAAACACCAATTCCTGTCTGCAGGCTAAGACTGAAAGAGGACACATCAAAATCTGAAAACTGCGCGTGCCAAAAGATCGGTACACACCGGATCTCGTTTGTTTGTCAACCACAGGTTGTTATCTTCTCTGCCTTTTTACAGCCAAACCCAAAAATCTAAATTACTCAGTTCCAGATACACCCATAGCACCTGAACATCCCTCTTAACTGTTCTAACTGTCCAACGTTGAAAATGAATTGTTTTAGTACTTGTTACACCCAAAAATCAAATCGTCATGTCTATTTTTCTCAAACTGAATCTCTCAGTACAGTCATCATTATTAAACATCTGTCAAGTCATCAGACATTCATAGTTTCCATATTCGACTGCACAAGTCAACAAGTGCTACTGAATACACTAGATACTGTCTGTAAGCATCTTTCTCACCCCTCATCTGCTCTAAAAAACGTTTTTTATGACAGTTTGACTCAGGGTTAATGTCCCTTTGCTCTTTTGAGATAGCATCTGTAATGTTCAGAGGAACCTGTCTGCCCCCAGCCCCTCACCCTCCAACCCCCACCCCTCTCTCTTTCTGCCTTCGCCACTGCCACAGTTTGATGAGTTATTGACTGTCTGGGTGCTGGATGATTTGCAGGTGAACCCGTGATGATGCCTCCTCGCCTTGAGACATGGAGGAGAACAGACTTCACCTGTGTGGATTTAAGGTTTTGCAATTACTTTCACCAAGGCCTGACGTTAGATATCGACGCATACTCTGAATTTAAATAGTGAGGTTGTACAAATACGATTCAATGTCAGGGTTTTCTTGGTGTTTACTTCATAAACTCTCATGATCCTCCCCAAGTTCTTTTCACAGCTTCAGTTTGTCGCGTGAAAAGAAAGAATATAAAATAGTAACACATCCTATCACCAATCTTACGCCCCTGCCCTGAGAATGAGGAACTCTCTTCACACACATTTAATAACTTATGGTAGGCTTTCGCCCATTGTTGTAGAGTCATCCTGACCAATTGGCCTCTGCACAATGACACTTCAGCTGATGACCTGTCTGCCTCCCACTTGATTTACTACACGATGACTTCCATTCACTACGCAATTCCATTTCACCATCACATTGTAACTCATACTCCTTTCCCAAACAACTCACTAATAGGCTTCTGACAGTTTGAGCTGAAATGGGTCAATCTTTGGCCTTTGAACAGACTCTGTGTTTACAATGTCATCCATTTAGCAAAAACACAACACCATTCAGGGGTACAGGATCAATATCCACTCTCTGAAAGAGCGCGGTTCTGTGAAAACAGACGAGTACACTCAAGGAATCGTAACCAGGTGTAGGAGAGGAAATACCTGGAACATTCCTTAGTGCAGGAATGTTTTTATTAGCGTTTTTACAAATGTCGCCATTTTAAGGTGTGTACACTATAAAGTGCAGCGCAGGCTGGATCACTCAATCAAGCAGAGCGTGTCTTCAATGGGGAACCTGTGTCGAGGCCAGGGTTATGCTATTTGAACAGCTGGCACAGTTTAGTTCGGCATGTTCAAATGCGCACAGGTCTGAGGCTGTCATACCACACAGGGGAAAAAAACACAGGCCTCCCCCGGTTTTTGGCAGGATAGACTTTATACAGTGTCATCATGCTCAACGTGTTGTGCGAACAGGCGTGTTAAGCTGCTCACAGTAGATGGTTCAGAAATCAGTGCATCAAAAAAAGAGAGTTGAAAGGCTGTTAGTCAGAACATCTATCTTTATAAGTGTGGAAATGTGCAGCTTTCAGTTGTCTTTTTTTGATGTCTGCCTCTGAGCCAGCAACTCACTCAAGTCAAAACATTTACATATTATCAGTGAAACCCCTATATGACATTCACGCAGTCAATACATGAGCTTTAAAAAAAAAGTTAAACATTTTGGAAAACACACTTACTTACTATCTTTCCAAGAGTAAGAAGATTGAATTAAACAAACATGCATACATCCCAAAATGTCGAACTATTCCTTTAAAGTGTAAAAAAACACACAAAAACAACTTATTTTGCTATTTCACTTACTTATTTCTTATATATCACAATTTTCACTGAGCCTGGCTAGCATTTTGAACTGTCATGTGTCCAAAGGCCGGCCTAAAAATGTTTCAGTACTTGAAGCCCCTCAGAGCCTGCCCATTCTCATTTATCAAATAAAAAGCACCTTTCTTAGCACTTTGCAGAGAAAAAAACAACATTTTCACAGCCAACGAAGCCATGTGTGTGTGGTGTGACGAGTGGGACCGGTATGATTCCTGGTGTTAACAGCTAATAAATTGGGGCCCATCCCCCGGTGCTCTACTGGCTCAATTATATCCACATGTAGCCATTATTCCTGCCATGTTAGCTGGAGTGGGTTGCATATTTTTAAAAGGTGGGTTTCCATAACACTTGCTGAAAGCTACATTGGTTGTCGAAACACATGTTTGGGCTCTATGGAAGCCAGACGCTGCCTGTTTTAATGCAGAGGTGCGGTGGAACGCAGCAGGAGCTCTTTGTCTTCAAAAGTCTCACCTCAGTTATGTGTGTAGAGACGATAAACAGGTTTGTTACCTGGACTGAGTGGCAAACAACATTCAGATTAATCAAAAGTCTTTCCTTGGGTGTTTTAACACTTTTGTCTACAACTTTCTAACAATATAACTGACTGATAAACCTAGCTAATGTCAATGCAGACCTGTGATAAATCCTGACTTTAAATTGTATTTTAGTAATTAAATTGTGCGGTTAAAGACATTCAGTTCCATGAAAAGCCTGAAATATTGTTGGAGTTGGACTGGTGTCTCTGTATTCTCCAGTATCAACTGGTTTACTTTTTCATCTTAACCATGTAAAACAACCAGGCAGTGTCATGTAGCTGCAATACATTATTCAAATGAACGCAGTGTCATTAACCACTGTATATACTGATGGTTACTGGCAGCTCTGTTTGGTGACAGTTATCTCTAACAGTGAAACTCAACTGTTCTTCAGTTATGCTAATTCAACCAAAGAAACCGTGCTGAATGATCCCCAGCAGGTACAAATGTGGGCTCAGGACTATCTGCTCAGTCCCTGTGCTGTTTTTTTAAACAAATGTTTGAGGTTTTCTGAAATTGGAGCAGGACTGGAGCCAGCTCTTTGAGTGTCACACTGTTGGCACGTGCCAACCTTTTCTGCTCAACATTTATCTCCTCCCCCTTGTCCTTCCCCCATTTTTTTTCCTACAGGGGGGATGGAGAGCCTCAATGCTATCATTCTTTGATTCTGTTTGAATCTGGCCGCATGTGAGCAGGAAAAGGAGCCAAACGTGCTTCCTGAGTGGTCCGGGGGGGAAACGCTGTAATAAGCAAGGGGTGGGCGGTTAAAAATAACCAGGCTATATAAGCCCGGAGCAGGATCCCACTCACTCTCAAACTCTCACTGACTCTCGCTCAGTCAGGACGTCCCGTGCTGGTACAGCGCTACCTCTCACACTTACACACTGTTTTTCCATGGCAGTTAGCGGAGTGTGCCACATGAGGCAGAGCTGATGTGTTCAAATCCTCACCGCAGTGACGGAACACTTACAGACCTGACACAGACATGATGCATGCCTATATTCATGTCACTGACTTGAACAGTCCAATAATAACTTATAAGTGACAACATGGGGTTTCATGGAGGATATGAGTCTAAATCTATACAATGAGCCATTAAACCAAAGCGTTGTGCTGTTTTTAGGACACAAATTACAAGGAAAGATCTTAAATTCTCAACATTTAAGTTATTCATGGGAAAGTGTTTTTCAAGAGCAGGTGCATTAAGAAAACAGACTATCCTCAAAAATGTGTTTCATTGTCACCACTGCAAAAACATGTCAACTTCATGACTTGTTAACAACTTGACAACTTGTTGATAACATGATAACCTCAGTATAGCTGCACAGATAAGTCAACAGCACCGATAGCACAAGCTTTACAATTGTGAAATGACAGTTGCCCAATGCTAAAACTATTGTGTAAATCTCAATTCAGGGAAAGAGATTTTCAGAGGCTTTTCTGGAAATGTTACATTCAACACTTATTTCATACGACGATTTCGTTGGTTCCCCTTCTGAAGGGAAAAAGAGAAAAAAAAGTACAACTTGCATGAGACGGCAGGTTGGAAGAGCGAAAGAGACACTGTGTTTTGACTAAAAAGGACACAGGGTCAAGAATCTGCGGTGGGCACTGAATCCTTACCAGCTCCAAGGTGTTTGTCCTATTTGTGACCTCTGACCTCTCTATAGAGGGGGCAGTCAAGGAGAGAATTTCCCTACAGGGATTAATTAAGCACCACTTCTGTATGAACTTACAAGTCTCTTTCCCTGAAACCTCCACTGAGAAATGTTTTTGTGTGGGCTGGAGTCAGAGGAGAGTCCCACCCATCGTATGTGAGGCCCTGCTCATTCCTCCAGTTTGCCCATATTAAATTCTCTCTTCAGGTACGTACACTTCTCCACAGGAAGTGACGGATCAGAATGAAATACAAACCTGGCTCTAAAAAAAGTCATGTGAATTAGTGCGCACTCCCTGCAGGGAAACACCAGACTTGGCCACTACACCTTTTTTTGGCTTTTCTCATCCCTTTGCTGTACCTCACAGAGCTGAGCACGCTATGTACAGTTTTAGGCTACTCAAGAGCACATCTTACAGTCCTGTTTCTCTGCCATTTGGAGCTGAGAGATGTCAAGGAAGGTCTTACTACAGTTATGTTGAAAATCACCATCTGGTTGCATCACAACAATATACTGCAAAAGGGAGTGTGTGCAAATAATGGATAAACCAGCTAGGTTTAATAGGTGACATGCTTGCTTTATGGTGACAATTTTGTGAAGAGCCAGCAATGTTTAGTTTGTAATCGTGTAAGTAAAACTGAATGAATGAGTGAGTGAATGAGTCATTGTTCTGACAAATTAGATTTTTTTTCAAGTAATTTCCTAGGTTAAAAGTTCACCAGAATAATTTGAACTTCCTTATCTTTCTAGAATGTAGTCCTATATAACTATAACTATAACCTGTATCCTATATAACCACAAATTGTTGCTTTTAAACAACAACAACAACAACAACAACACACACACACACACACACACATATATATATATATATATATATATATATATGAGATGTATGTGTTAATTAGTGAGCTTCAGAGGTGGTTGGTATGCAGATGTTGTTACCTTTTGACAAATCCAGGCCAGCAATTTCCCCCTGTCATCCTGTCTTTATGCTAAGCTAAGCTAACCTAACCATCTCCTAGCTCCAACTATATATTGAACAGACAAACATAGAAGTGGTATGGATGTTCTTATTTAACTCACAGCAGGAAAGCGAAAAAGTTTATTTCCAGAACTATTCCCAACTATTGCTTTAAGCAAGACACCAAACCACACACAAAAATGTGAGCCACTTTGGCCAAAAGCATCCAAAAAATGAAATAAAATCAGTGAGGCTATGAAAGGTTCAGTGAAAAATCACACACACATGAAATATTGTGTTGAGATAGCCAGTTTTATATACTGAAGCACAATCAGATGTCCACAGACACTGTTGTTCAGCAGGTGCAAACCAACAATGTGGCCTCCAAAGACTGGAAAGGTTTTTTGAAATAATTAATTTATGAGATAAAAGTGTGACTATGAAGAGTGAAATAGTGGGTTAACTTCCCTCAATTGAAACTTTTAAATATTACAAAGCGTTAAAGGTAGCTGAGTAACTGGGGAAGTGAGAGTGCTTTCGCTCTCACTGGTAGCAGAGGACTGCTGCACAGAGCTGAGGTCAGAGTCAACGGTCAGAGGTTCAGACATCATGCCGACTGCTCTGCTGCCTCTAAAAACACACTTCCTCTCCGGCCTTTACTGGATCTCTGCCGTGTGACGCATTTTCCACTGAACAGACAGCACAGATCAGGGATCAGGATGTGGAAACCTCACAGCTGCACTGACTGGTGATGGTGAACATGACAGCTTGATGAGAGGAGATCTGTCTGTCACGAAGAGCTGAGCTCAGTCATTCTGTGTTTGTTCAGATCATCAGTATAGAGTGCCTTTACATTTTTCTTTCACTGTACCTGTCACAGGAGGGGAAGGGGAAGTTTGGGATTAAATGACGATTCAGTACGTGAAGATAGATAAAGAACATAGTGAACTGATCAGTGCTGAAAAGCAAAACACATGGCCCTAAAGTATATTTACTCAAGTACTGTGCTGAAGCACTTGAGTATTCCTATTTTATATCACTTACTTATTTTGCACAACATTTCTGAAGGATATGTTGTAATTTTACTTCTCTACATCTATACAACAGAAACAGTTACCTGTTCCTTTGTTTCTTTGCAGATTGAGATTATTTAAATGTATTAGATAAATTAAACTACCTAACTATATATAATATAACTCTAAGACCAGATAAAACACTGCTACACAAGAAAATGCATGGGTAATAATAATTCAATGCTATAATATATAATATTACCACTGATGAGGACAGTCTGTCTGGAAAAATGGGTACGTTTGAAACTTAAAGAACATTTTGCTGATAACACTTGTGTGCTCTAACTCAAGTATTGTAATTTACTATTTTTACACTGTGGCAGCTATCTTTCTTCCGCCACTGGTGTTGAATGTAAGATCTGATAAAACAGGAAAAGAAAAGCAAAACACACTGAGATAGATGAGAGAAACAGAGATATATAGATGAACAAAGTGATGCTAGAGTGATTACAAATCTAGATATAATCAATACAAGTGAATGTGTGTGATTTTATCCAGAAAGAATATTTGTTTTCAGTTCATTTCAGGAGTTTAAAAATGACACATATTACAGGTGACCTAATGACTTCTGGAACCAGCAGTGGTGGAAAGTACCTCACACAAATCTCAAGTACTCTACATGGGTACAATTTTGAGTTGTACTTTAAGTATTTCCATTTTATACTATTTTATACTTCCACTTTACTACAATTCAGAGGGAAATATTGTACTTTCTACTCCAATATATTTATTTCACAGTTTTAGTTACTTTTTGATGAAGTTTGACACAATGGATAATATAACAAGATTTTAAAATACAACACATTGTAAAAGATGAGACCAGTGTTTTTTGTCTTTTGATGTCTTACAAAAAGCAGTGTGTAGTCGAGCTCACATTTCAGATGTCTATTAGTTGTTAACAGCTCCAACAACTAGTGATGTTTCCCTCTGGACTTCTCACATGGTTTCATTTCAATAAATGTTCAAATGATCCAATATTTCACCAAAAATCAAAGACTAGAGAAAAAGTCCAAAAACTGAAAACAGATTTGTGTATCAGAACTTTGGTTTCTCTTCTTTCCTCTCCCATTAATCATCTCACAAACCCTTAGATCTATGACCGTTTGGAGGGGTCCGACCCCTAGGTTGGGAACCACTGGACTAACCTAGCTAACTGTATATAAAGTAGTGGAAACTAGCTCCACCTCCAGCAGCTACAACAGTAACATGCTACACTGATGCTTCATTATTAATAATCTAAAGGTGTCATATATAATATATCAGTCAGAGGGACGAAAACGCAACTTTTACTGTCATACTTTACATTTTGGAGTATTTTACATTGCTGCATTTGTACTTTTACTTAAGTAAAGGTTCTGTTCCATCAGACAGTCCTCATGTCAGAAACCAGATCTCTCAGGAGAAACAGCAACAGACAACAGTTGTGATGTAAATTGACCCTCAATCGACACTGCAGCCCCCTCCTCCCCACCCCCGTCCGTCCTCATTAACACCTGAATGGGATGTTACCTTAAATCATGTTTACATCAGGAGTGGTTAGAGCATTAAAAAGCCGTGAAAACCGTTTCAGACTACCCTGGCGCCTGTTTGGACAAGCCTGCTGTGACAGAACAAAACCATCTTCCATTAATGATAATGAGCCGAGAGCTGAACGCGCCAAACAGGTGGAGGCAGCACTTCACTCAGCTCAGAAAATCATTTTCAACTCTCACCGACCTGTACACTCTACTTTTTTTTTTTTATGATGATGATGAAACCACGCAGAGGCTGAGTTCCGTTTAAAAGGTTAAACAGTTAGTGAGGATTTGTTTGTCATTACAATGGAGATAAATTAAAGAAAACTACATGGGGAAATTAATAAACAGCACACATTAACAGCATTAATTAACAAATGCTGAAAAATTGTGGTGGGGGGGGGGGGGGGGGTGACGACAATTGTGTGGCTAATGATATCAGATACAGTGTGTGTGTGTGTGTCTGTCATAAAGGATGATTACATAACAGGCTGCCTTTTTGTTGTTAAAATGATTTGTTATTTACGATCTTAACTTCTAGTTTAACCCTCTAAACTAACTGTTTTATTTTATCACCCTTCATAACAAAAACACATCTCTTCAAGTTATGATTGACTGAAGTACTGACAGCCTTTTTATTAAGCTGTTGGTAATGTTTGGCCTGAAGCAATTTCTGTCATTTGACTTGTTCTTTTCAGCATATTACGTAAGTATCTATGGTTGCTATATTGCCCGTGTGTTTGTAATTTGCCTGCAACTTTTTTCCAACTTCAGCTCAGGTGGGTTGGTCTGCTGTGTTTGCGTCACTGTGTGGGGGAGGTCCTACACTTTATAGACGGCTCTGCTCTCCCCAGCCTGTCACACAGCACACTGAGCTGCTGCCTACTGTGGCTGCTTTATAAAGAGCTAAATTTACCAAACTTTACGTTGTTTCCTGAGCTCTCACAATTGGCCAAGAGTAGTCGGGTTAGAGGGTTATAAGCTTTGGAGGACCTCCTACCACCACTCAATCTTGTTCATGACTTAGAAGCGCAACTGTGGAGAGGCGACAGTAAGATAGGCGCACAGACTATAGTGCGACTGCCGCTCAAAACGACGCGACTTTAAAAAGACATTTTTTTCATTATTTCACCAAACGATGGCCTTATCCGGAGTGATGCTACCGTCATTTTCGACATTCTCAAACCAAAGAGAAAAAACCTGGGAAAACGTAAGTTAAAAGTTATATTGTATTGTGCTTTAAAATCAGTGAGTTGTGACTTTGTGGTTGATTATGATGGTGATATTAATATATTGTAAAGTTGTTGAAACTCATTTATTTGCTTTTGGAAAACAAGAAAAATAAACCTTTTTCCTTATTTTAATAGAATAAAGCTCAGTCTAAATTACCTGTCCGCTGAAAATCATCTCCAGTATCACATACAGTATTTTATTTCAAAGCAACATAACAATGATGCTTAATGGTATTTTCTATTCTTTCAGAGGTGGAAAGGAGAGATGGACAAAATAGTCTCCAGCAGCTGCTCCATGCTTGAAATGGTACACAACCTGGACAATCACAGCAAAAAGGACGACGAGGATCTGAGTAATTTTTTGGATCTGGATTTTATTCTCGCCAACACAACTTGCTCAGACAGCGCGGCTGTATATGTGGGCACAGCTGACTCCAACATGTACACGACGGAAAACTCTGCTTTCCCTGCAGACGACCACCGCTCCCCGCCACCCCCGTACGGCGCCAACCTCATGACAGAGCTGCTCCGCTCCGAAGGAACCAACAACTATGGCATTACGCGCAACCCCAACATTCAGGGGAGATTTTATGTCAACACGACGCCTTTCCCTCGCGTGGACAACATCAAAGTGGAGCCATCCATGGACAGTTACGGCCCTGTTTTGGGCATGGTGCCCCAGAGCTGCAGCAAAATCAAGCAGGAGGGGAACGTTTCATGCATGATGTCCTTCGAGCAGCCACGAGTGGCCATCTCCCCTCGGGCAGCCAGCAGCATGACCCCGCCTCTGAGCCCAGATGACCAGGGGGCTTCGGACTGTCAGGCACCGATGTGCCAACCCATGAACTTCCCGCAGAAGTATCACACCACGGCGGCTTTCCCGCACCATCCTCAGGCTCCCCAGATGCAGATGACCTACCACGCTCCGCATGGTGCGTTTGGCATGTACGATGAAGGTCTCAGCCTGCAACCAGGCGCGCAAAGAGTGATCCTCACACCGCCCTCATCTCCCCTCGAGCTGCTCGAGACCAAACCCAAGAGAGGACGGCGCACATGGCCACGCAAGCGCACAGCGACACACACCTGCACCTTTGCTGGCTGCGGGAAAACCTACACCAAGAGCTCACACCTGAAGGCACATCTCAGAACTCACACCGGTACGTTTAAGTTCATGTTATAACTTATGTAGTAGCATATTAGGACCACAGATCAACCCCATGTTTCCCCTTTCAGCAAAGACTAATAATTTTCCCCTTTCTTTGTCCACGCAGGTGAGAAGCCATACCACTGCAGCTGGGAGGGTTGTGGATGGAAATTCGCCCGCTCTGATGAGCTGACCCGTCATTTCCGCAAACACACCGGACACAGGCCCTTCCAGTGTCACCTGTGTGAGCGCGCCTTTTCCAGGTCTGACCACCTAGCACTTCACATGAAGAGACACATGTGAAGTAGCCCTTATAAGGACTTGGGGTTCACGGGGGGGTTTCTTGTGATTCAACTGATGTATTTTATTTAAATTGTTCTCCACATGACCAAAGTCTTTTTTTTTTTTTTTTATAATATTGAAATTAAAAAATTATCATTTTCTAATAATGTAGCTGGTACTACTTTGGTTATATAAAAGCTTTAGAAAAGCTTTGTTTGCTTTACAGCAGGCAGACCAAGAAGGGGCTGGCCCTGTATATACTACTCTTCATTGACAGAACTGGAATGCTGTGTTAAACACAAAGTGCCTTTCTATGACTATGCTACTGTAAAACTCTAGTGTATGTTGTTGTCGACAGGAGTGAAATGCTCATACAGTTGCCTATCATGTGCAAAGACAATGTTTTATTTAAACTGCCTCACTGTTTGAATGGCCTGAACCTTTTTATTTTTAATGTGGTCTTATTTTGGGTGATATTGTCTTGTCTTGGTTTTAGCCCCTCTGTACACTATCAGGGCTTGATGTCCTGTGCATTATTTTCTACTTAAATTTATATAAATATGTACATGGATTTTATACTGTAAAATGTGTATTTATTGTAAATATTAAAAAAACTCCAATGAAACTGAACATTTGGCTGGGGAAATCCTTACTTCAGGAAATCACACGCAGTCACTAAAGGTGCATATGGTTCACACGTTCAATGAAATGGACCACATCCACCCACTCACTCACCCTTCTGCACGGCATTTGAAAGCACTTTAAATAGGTGCAGTGGACCTGCAGATCATCACATCAGTTACAGTAAATAGGTTATACACGTTGCCATTGGATAACCACTTTAATTTTAAAACATGGGCACTTGATTTCCACTGTGATGTTTTGCAGCTGCAAGACGGTGAAGGGCAGCCGCTTGTGGGCTTAGCCTATAAATACAAACACTCAATTTCCATAATTACAGAGTGAGCTGGGAGCCGTCTGGACGGAGGGGCACAGCAAACCCTCATCAGGGAGCCCTTAGACTCCCTTTCTGATGGGTAGAAATTATAGTAGGACATCAAAGGGCCTTAATACTACAATTACACAGAGTCACTCTACACTACAGATTCAAAGTATGAGTCTGTGCATATTATGTCTGTATGGTGTCAGTGAGCATCCGCATCAAAGACTGCGTTGAGCAGAGGTATCAAAGCCAGATGGCATTTTTGAAAAGATAAATATTAAAACATTTAATTTTTCAGATACAGTAAATGGCAGGCCATTGACAAGTCTTCCTGTTGCTTTATGATAAAGTTTACAACTTTAAACATGGCTCAATAAACGCCACGCCTTTCATGAAATGTGGTGTCCCTCATTTCCGCAGTTATCTTGTATCCAAAACTCACCCATAACAATAACATGTATAACCATTGGCTGCATTGTTCAACATATCCAATGATCATATTTAAAAAAAGAAAAAAGAGGAAGTACACATCAGGACAAAAATATCTGTAGTGGTCGATGCAAATGTATCACTCTCGTTTCACTTTTTTTTTGGTTCCAATATCAATGCAGAACCTCAAGATGTATAAACAATCTATTTTAAATTCAATGCAGTGTATCTCTATACTGTATTCACAAGAAACCTTTTTAAAGTAGCAGATTAAGACTTACGGACAGAGTTCATCAAAGTCCTTCCTTTACACCACATCATGTCTGTGTTACTGCTCCTTGAGGCCACAAATGTAAATTCTATATAAATGACTGATGTATTTACTTTGCTTTTAAAGTAACAGATTATTTTTTGTGGTTGTTACAATATTTTACTGAAAGCACAAGACTTACCTTATACCAGGAATGTTAAAAATCACTTTTATTCAATTAAACATTACAGTTTTGAGCCACTCAAAACAAAAAATGTTTTAATAATCACATACATACTGTGCAATATTACATGTTATAATGATGATATGTTGATAAATAAGGCGCCGTCATTCTGTACATGTCCAGTAAACTCTGGAATATACAGTGAATACATTATGTGCCAAATAAACCTGATTAGTGTGAAACGCAATGCAATATTTTAAGGCATTTAAACAAATGTCCTCCAACTGGGTCATAAGACACTAATGAAGAGAAAAAACCCCACAAATCCACAGAAAACAAAATAAAAACAGATCAAAGGTTGATTTGAATGTTGAGAGAGAAGCAAAAATCCAACCTGGAAGCAGATCTCACTTTGTATAGGTGGTAGTGTGAAGCATAGAAATAAAAATGACAAAGCTTAGTGTAACAGCACCAGTATAAACTATGGAGGTTTACACTTATTCCATTTTTTAGAGGCTCTTAGTTGTATGGGAGTGCAAGTTTTTTGGGCTTTACGAGAAGGCAAAGATGAATCATGTAAAAAACACAAGCTGTTGACATCAGAGTGATGGTGCAACAGCGCTCCAGGTGGATTGAACTTTGTTCATAAAGGAAGACCTCAATGATTATCACTAGCATCTTAATTATTGGAAAAAACAAAAGCTGACAAATGATATGGCGCTAAATCTCATTTAACCATAGCAATTTTATAACTAAAATGCCTATCAAGAGATTCAAAAAACAACATCTTATGTATGTACCTTCTGAAGAGTATTGATTTCTTCAATCTATGTACTTTTAGGCTATAAATAAAAGATGAGCAGGCATAAATGGCAACACTTGTAACATTTGAAATAAAAACATGAATTGTGCCATTCATGATCTGATGACTGAGCTCTAGTTCTTTAAGACTGGTTTGTTTTAAAGATGGACTTCGCTGCCCCTTAGGCGTACACATAAAAACATCATCAAATAATATTTACAGTACATGAGTAGGTTTCATTAAAAAAAAACAAAAAAAAACATTTGAAATTGGACAAATTAAATCACAGGCTAACAGAGCAGTTAGCATGTATAGTAATCCATAATCAATATGAATATTTCTGAGTAATTAAAGGTTATATAAAACCGTTTAAACAGTGCATTTTACAAGTACTTCATAGACCACAGATTTGTTGCTTTTCTATATAAATAAAGCAGTAAAATATTCTTAAAATGTTATTTTTCTTGCAACAAACAGGCTCTTGGATAAGGCAGGGTTGTAAGTTGTAGTCAAGTACCCAGCTGGTTTGGGTTGCGTTAAATCGCTATGTTCTTGCAAGATGAAGCCAGGCTTAGATCTAGTGGCTCCGTATTGTCCCTCATTATAGTTGCCATGTAGTTTGGGAGCAATGAACCTTAACTGGTTGCTAAATTTGGAGTCATTTGACATGTCTCCAGTCATGGCTGGAGAAACACTGGTCTCTTACACAAATTGATAACGAGGGCTGCTAGTCGTGTCGGGCCAGTGTCGGTGTTGTTGCCATGAGTGTGCGGAGGACTGCTAGTCAGAAGGAGGAGGACTAGAAGTTGTGGTGGGGCATGCGTGGTCAGGCGCTGGGCATGTCAGCCTTGCTGAGAGCGATGGCCAGCTCCAGGTCCTGCTGCTCCTGGAGCCGCAGTCTCCTCAGCCTCTCCTGCTCCTCGCGCTCACTCTCCCGTTTGGCCCACTCCAGCTGCTGGTTCTCACTTCCAAACTAGTGCAGAGAAATAAAAATTAGATGTGGACCAAAAAAAAAAAAAAAGAGACAAAGACAGAGATGTCAACACATAAAGAGGCACGTAGATAGACAAGCACAGGTTCTAAAAGTAACTGTGGATGCAAATTTTATATGAAAGGTTTCTAATTAGGAAGACTGTCGACAATTACGTCCAAACTAATTTTATACAGAACAGCATGTTAAGCAAAAAACAACAACAAGCCATTTAGATTTCACTTGGACATCACATAAAAGCCAAGAAAAAACGATAAAAGCTTTACAAAAAGATTCCTACACGACACAAAGCGATACAGTTGACATAAATTACTGGCCAGATATTTCCCATAAACATAAGTGCTTGGATATTTATTAAACTAATTGTGCTCATCAATCACCGTACTCAAGATTATTCAGGTTTTTCACATGCAAAGGATTGAAGTTGACCACCACACCCTTGTCTTACCTTGACACGTTCAGATCCTGGCAGAAAAACAAAGATTACAACACAGAGCTCCATATAAAAACCACAAATCCCTTTCACAACTGTCATGCTGGCATGTGGGATAAAATTAATTAATGTCATGTCAAACGATACAAACCAGACACAAAAAGCTGCCATGCATCATCTCTCCACTCGAGAGCACGCTCAGCTGTTAGGCTATACACGATGGCAAAGAAGCGGAAGACGGAGGACAATAAAGGAGATTTAATCTGTTGTGCTCTGCTTCAAGGCATATCATGCTTTGACAGCAAATAAGCCTTTACCTTGTACTTCAAGACTTAAATGCTCCCCGAGTGCTACCTGACCGGGCAAGTTCGCCGACTCGCTGACTTAAAAGTTTATAAATCCTGACTTCCTGTCAAAGCCACAGACGACAGCAAGCATGCAAGCCCCTTTACCAGGCAGACGGCTGGAAGTACTAGGACTGTCCAAGTCAATCATGCAAATGTGTGTTTTCCGTCAACAAAAAGCCCCGTAAAAAGCTCTCCGATGTTCTGTCAGTTGTTAGTCAACAGCCAGTAAACATGGCGGTCCTGTGAACGCGTGCTTGAGTCACTGCGTGAGGGAAAGTTAACAGAATTAGGCCTAGTGACTGAGAGCTGACATGTCTGAGCCATCAGCCCCACAATGTGACAGTGATCAGTAGCTCATGCAGACAAAAATACTTGACCCAACAGAAAACTGTAAGTAGGCTACACTTACAGAGCCAAAATCTGCAAAACCCATAGGACAGTCTTTGGATGCGTTACTCGAGTGTGTCGTAACAAAAGTGTCTTTACTGTCTGCTGTGGAGCAAGCACTCTGGGATGCCTCTGATGCACTCAAACTGAGCATACCTACTGGAGAGGGAAGACATTTAAGTAAGTACCAAATCCATGTACGTAAACATACTTGAGTGCCCTAACTGAAGATGTTCACTATTAAGAACCTCTTGGGAAAATAAGGTCACACCAATACTAATGTGTAATATTGTGCTGACAAATGTTCACAGGAAGCCAACATCTTCAAGTGCATACATAAGTCACCCAGGGGAAAGCAATACTGGTTCAAAAAAGGTGTTAACCACATTTTTTGAGTAAACTCACTGAACCATTGAAGCTTAACAAGCACAGTGTTGCTCTTTTTGAGCACAGACTTATAAAAAGACGGACACACCCTTGTCTACCGTAAGTGCTGAACCCACTTCATATGTTAATCGTATTATAATCTGGCTACAATTATTCATCTGTCAAGCTTCGTTCAATTCAGTGAATGACACAAACTGAATCTGGGAATTGGGGTTCTTCTACCAAAAAAAAGTCCAACAATGCACAAGAGTGCAAATTCCGCCTATGGTTTATTTGAAGGGGCCACATTATACCCCTTTTCCACAAGTTAACACAGTTCCCCGGTGTCTTAATAAAATGTATCTGACATGGTTTGGTAAAAATACAACAAGGACCAAGCACCACAGCAGCTTTCTGTCTCTTCAGCCCCTTCCAGAACACCTAGTTTCAGTGCCTGTCCTGCTCCCTTCACCTCCTACTCTTTGGGTAAGCCAGCTACCATGGCAACTGTTGTGTATGAACCCCAGAGAAAAACATAGCGGTGCAGAAACTCCTATTGTCTCGCGTTACTCGACTTTGACCGTGGGACCATTTGCATTTACTAAAATGTCCCAAACCGCCAGTGAGCAACAACAGGCGCAGGGTTGAGATTTTAAGATAAACCAAAATTGACTCTTTAACCCCAAAAGTTAAAAAACTTAACTCCTCCTGCCATAAACTGCTCTGGATCAGAGGGGGCGGTACAATTTCAATGAAGCCCCGAGTGACATAAGAGGGGCCTCAAATCTGAACGTTGAATCATAAGAGTACAGAGCAAGCCAGCTGCAACAAACTGACTCGGTGGTCACATTTCACAGTTTGAGTGTAAGCATGCACATCAGAGACCAATATATATATATATATATATATATATATATATATATATATATATGCACAAGCAATAAAAAGTGAGTTTTTCATAATATGGCCCCTTTAAATATTGCACTACTAAAACATCTAATTTGTAATACATGCTGCAATACACCTGGAGGCAGTTAGCCAATATAAACCTTCTAACTGGACCAAAATGTGTTGTGCAATTGTCCCTGTGATGCATACATTCAGAGCAGCCCACATCTTTCTCACTTCCCTTTCACGTACGAGGCACATATCTGAAGTTAGCTGGCAGGCTGACTATGGACACATATCTCTAACCCTTTCTGTGTGGTAAAGCAAAGGGGAACACAAACTTTCTCACGCTGTGGCTTCTGCTAAAAGAATAAGTGCAAGGTCACAGCGGAAGGGAACGCGTTGGGCATGGCCTGTGGGTAGTGTGTGACTTCACATACACACAGATACACACACACAAAAACCTCAAGATGAAAATGAGGCTTAATGCCTCCAAATGGCAGAGAAATGGTTCTCAGTCTTATCACATCGTTGACAAGTTTAAAGTTACACAACTGAATTAATATCTCAATAACACCAACAAGGTCACATCACTCTAAACCCCATAGTACCACCATATCTCGATCGACAGCTTTCCTGTTGACAACTTCAAAAGAAGAAATTTCATTGCACCGTCAGAGCTCAATGGTGAAGTAATTTTTTTTAGAAAACGATTAGAGCAAAAAAATCCCTGTTTAGAAGGACAACAGTCAATCACAATAAATACCCAAAATGATGCTGCCATTACATTTTAGTGACAGGTTGCAACCATTAAAAGTGGCACTTAAAATGTGCACTCAAAAGAAAATAACTTGGCATGACAAATGTTATTGATTTCAACCTAAACCAATGTTAGATGCTAATTATGAACATCACTGGACCATTAATATCGAGTTAAGCAGCAAGCACACTCATGTTCAAGCACACACACACACTAGCACATTAAATCAGGGCTTACCATAGGGAGGTGCAGGCCGGTTAGGCACATTTTTCTTTGATGGAAGCACAGGGTTGTCTGACTTCTGTTCACACACAAAGACAAAGACAATATAAATCCCTCACCTGTCATTCACCGTGATGACTCCAAGAGAAGTGTCAGCCAAATTACAAAGCCTCTGGCCTCATACCACAGAAGTTGTTTTCATAAATAAGATAAATGGGCAGAAGAATAAGAAATCATTTATAATGAGAATAAAGTAAACAACACAGCTCTCTACAACTTGAGTGGAAAGTTATGTTTTATGGTGCAACTGATTCATAACTCCGGGAGTCTGTGGAGCTTACCTTCGACATCTGACTAAAATCGGCAAATCCACCCTTGTTTCCAAAAGAGCCGCTTCCAAAGGGGTCCGTTGTCCCGAACACATCTGTGAGTGACAAGAGTACATTGAAATGTATTTGGAACATTTGAATACGTTTACGGAAAGAGCCAGAAAACTATAATGAAGTACAGTCCCAAACCGCACATTCAAAATCATCTCAGCATCTTTGCTTATTCTGAATAGGGCCTGCATGCTATTTTCAGCAAAGGGAATGTGGCATGACCGTTAAATTTTCCATGACATTTTGCAAAATCCTGAAAAGCAGAGGTTTTTGTTTAACCTGACGTATGCATCTGATCAGCTAATTAAAGGCGTCAGTTGGAGTACTGTTAACCAGAACTGTGCCCGGGTTGTTTTGAAGCTCAGTGGTATGCCGCTTAATGAAAAAAAAGAGAGGGCAAACTGCAGATGGTTAAAGTGAAAAAACAAAACATTGTAATATAATATGTTTGTTGTGAATGTGCAACCACAAGAGACCCCATTCATGTGGAGTACGCTGTGTTTTCTTTTGCGCACAGTAACTCAGCTCAGGTCTACAGTTGCCTCTGTGTTCCTCTGAAGGTGTGTAGCATGGCAGAGCATTGGTCAGCAGTAGCCACTAACTTAAAACAACTTCCGTGACGAATGAAGCAGAGCAGCTCAATAGTGGCAGATATAAAGGCAGGACAGAGGCAGGAGTGAACTGGTTAAAGGAGTGGCAGTGTATTCTAGTAGAGCAGGACCAGCAGTCACAGAGTTTCTGTTATGTTTGGCTCCTGCAAGCCTCCTGTTTTTCCAGGGTAGGGGGAGTATTTTTAGTTGGCCAGTAGTTAAATGCGTAGGTACTCGACTAAAAATAGCCCTGAGCCACAGGAAAATTTGAAGCCGCAGTGAGTAAAAATTGTTTGCCCCTGATGCCCCCAAAAATAAAATCTAAATCTAACACGTCACCCAGAGTGGCAAAGAATGACTCTTTGAGATGGTGTTGCACAACGAGAACGTTCTCTCACCTATAGATGTCAGTTAAAAGAGTCACATTCTGGGAAAGCTGCACGTATTTAGTGCAGAGATGACTATGCATCTGTGCTTTTAGCTGACAAAGTGACACTACTGCAGTATCACATGATACTTTCCCTTATAGAGTATCCATCTTCATAATGACTTAAAAGAACTGTTTTTCAAACTGTTTAAAAAAAAAAGAATATATTACAAACCAATTAAAAAAAGAATAAAAGCTAAACTGAGACATGTATTATTTATCACACAAACATGCACAAACGTTCCCTCAGGTTAATCTTTAAATTAACCACTTAGAACACCAAGGGTAAAATCTCTCTTTATGTACTGACATCCCATAATGCTTATGGCCATCAAAGTACCTGAGTCCGTTGGTTTGGATGAAAAGGGGTCAGCTCCGAAGGCACTTGGCTGAAAAAACACAAAACAGAAAAACAAAAAGGCAAAGTACAAGTTCAGCAAGTAAGCTATTAAAAGAGCTTGTTTAAGATACAAAAAACATTGACCACAGTAGCATAGCCACCAAAAATCTTTCTTTAGAGTGCTGGTTTACTTTTCCCCATTATCTACAATGGAGAAGACACGTCAGAACTTGTTTCTATCAGCACTGACAACTGCAGCAAGTCTTTTAAAACAGGGAACATAACATTTTGAACATAGGGGAAAAGATAGTTAGCGTTCTCGCAGTCATATTTCTTCTAACCGAACCAAAATCGACACTTCTAGCTAAGAAAATCAGAGAGCTAAAAAGAAGACGTGTATGATACCTTGGCTGGAGGTGTGGGTTTTTTACTGAAGGGGTCTGAAGATCCAAACATGTCAGACTTCTTGAAAAAATCTTCAGATGAGGTGCCTTTGAAGGGATCACTTTCTTTGAATGGATCTACCCCAAATGGATCTAGAAAAGGAACAAAACAGTGGTGAGTGAAAAGCAACTGGCTTGGCTGGGTTATGACTTGAATCATTTTCAACCTTTAAAAAGAATCTGAGGTTGTTTTTTTTCCACAGCATAAACTCCAACAGACTGGAACAAACAAACATTTCCATTTCATTTACGTAGTTGCACAATTTTGGCATCCATAACGTAGGTATATTTTAGGAATTTAGCCGAAATGCTTATTCACAATAAAGGTGTTCAGACCTTTGAAGGGGTCGGACTTGAAGGGGTCCTCTGTCTGGAAGGGGTCTGCTGGGGACTCCTTGGCGCTGCTGTTGTTGAACATGGCTATCTTTGACTTGAAAGATTCATCCTGATAAAAAAAAAATGTGTCATGATTCTGCACTAAAATATTATTCAGCATAGAAAACTGTGCACATAAAGCTGTCAGCGGCTGTCTTACATCAAAACACAGTAAATTTACAGGGTGACAAGGCAGAAAATCTCCTTTTGCGGGCTACAAAACAGGGGAACAGACAGATTTCTTGTGCATATTTATGTTTGTATCCCTATGGCATCTTAATGGTAATGAAACAGCCAAACTGGAAGGAGGTGATGTAAAAAGATTTTCAGTCAGATTCTCTTTTTTTGTTAAAGGGATGGGAACCAAAATCTGAGCCAGGATCATCAGGTGTAAAGGCGAATAAGGTTTCTGTGTACTAGGCTAAATTCTTGGGGTAAAAAAAAGATTCATTTCTCATCTCCTCACCGCACTTTTGAAACCTCCGTTCTCCTTCTCAGCAAATGTTTCACTCAAGTCTGGCAGGTCGCTGAAGTTTCCTCCATTGATGTCGTTTAGGGAGCTGTTGTACTGCTCGATGGTCTTGGTCACTTCCTTTTGGTTGTCCTGGATCAGCGACAGCTTACTGCGAGCCTAAAAACACATGAAAGACATCGGCATCATTTCCTTCTCTATTCAGTGCAGAATTTCCTGCCAGGTAGAAATAATTATGATTTCAATCTGCACTTTAAAAGTTTTTACAAAATTCATTCTTTAAAGTAAAAATAGAATTTGCACACTATTATCCTTGAAGCAATTTATTTATTTGCTTTTCCACCATGAATTTAGTACAAATATGTTCTTTAAAAGTCTTTACCAGATTTAAAAAAATGACGACCTGATTTTTAGCAAATGCTATAAGTGGTGGTGAGTGGTTAAGTTGGTCTAAAAGAGCAATTAAAGTATGATACAAGAAGGCAATGAACATTTTCACTTCAGTATTTAAAAATGTGTGCTCCCCAATGCATGCTAAAGACTGTAGCACAGTAGTAAAAGTAGAATTTATGTATTTAAGTGAGATTATTGTATCCAAAATATACCCAACAACACCAAAATACAGTAAGTTCATATTTTACAGACAGTACATGAATATAATCACCTTCTTCCACAACAGGGAAGCCATTATCATCATAACCAGTCTTTATGCAACACAATGTTGAGCTGATCAGACACCTTATTGGCCCTAAGTGCCAGAACATCTTCATATGACATGTCTCTCTATCTGTACTGACCTGGTTGATCTCTTCCTGGGTGGTTTTGAGTGATTTAACTATGCTGTCCAGCTGGACGCGACCAGAGAGCAGGTTCTGCTCAAGCTGGGCCTCCTCCTCCTGCAGCCGGCTCAGGTCCACCTTGGAACGGCCAAGTTCATCCTCCTGGCTCCGGAGGTCAGTCTCCTGAGAGCGGATCTGGCTTTGCAGGGACGAAATCTAGAGGGTGGAAGAGGAGATATTTGCAGACTCATCATTTGTGTAATACTTTAACTGCTGCAAATTAAGTACTTATAACTTATGTGCCATTAAGGTTGCTTGTCAGGACAGATTGAGGTAGCATTAATATTAAGGTTTATTTTCTAGAGGATGCAAGGAAAGGCATTGCAGTAAGACTGCAGTCCTCATTATACTTTTAACTTGAACATACTTATAATGTAATTGGCCTCAATTGAATCAGCAAAGCAGTTACAGTAGCTAAGTTACAAACAGTCTCAAACACTTGACGACTTGATTGACATATGATATCTGGCATCATGCTCCAACATTACCTAAACTTATCAGCCAAGCACAAACATCACACCACAACATGATCAAAGATGCATGACCATTCACATGTCACCAGAAGCAAAATACAAAACACAGCAGCATTTCTTCTGATGATATGCATGTCATTTTTACATGTCAAGACTCTAACCATATGTGACTCTTCCTGACACTTCTGCTTGATGTCGTTGAGCATCCCCTCTAGCTTGGAGCGCTGCTGGTCCATCTCCTCCAGACGTTCCTGAGCTTCCTGCTTCTGGGACTCGAGGTCCTGCAGGCTGCTGCTCTCCCGGTCCAATTCATTCTGCATGTCCTGAGGCCAAACACACATGCACAGGCATATCAACAAAAGACTCTTCCAGTTCACCTAGAAATTGCGGAACTTTGGTGGGAATTAGCACAGATAAGTGAGTATCGGACTCCTAATTATCCCTCCACAAGTTCATCATCGTGCTTAACTTGACAATCTTCTTGAGTGAATCTCAAAAATTGCATTACTTCTCCATGAGTTTGCCTTGTGCACAGTTTTGTATATAAATTATTTATTTTTAGGCTGTCTAACAGAAAGGTTCATTAGTACTCTTTGTGTTGTTTCCATTTCATGACACACTAATTGTCTGACATTATGGTTTGTACATTTTTTGGCTTAGACTTACCTGAACTTCACTATTTTGTTGTCTGATGGAATCCTCCTTTTCCCTTATCTCTTGTTCCATGATGAATTTCTCTCTAAAAAGATGAACCACATAGCAAAAGAGCAAAGGAGAAGAGATTACAATTTGATATTACTCACTAACAAAGTAACTGTAGGCATTTTTTAACAAGTTTGTAAAGACAAATTGATGAAGAAGAGTGTAATGAGAGGAACTAACAGCATTGAAGCGACACCCTACTCGATGGCCACTGTATTTGACACTACTGAATGTCACTAATTTAGTAGTGCGAGCATTGGCGTACAAGTAGGTACAATGTTATCTGTTGATACTGTTGTTGTTGACATGTGGAAACAGAGAGATTTACAAAGAATCTTATTTCAACTGTCACAAAGCTGCAAATTGTTGTCATGTAAGCTCAAAATATGCTTTGATTGGCCGAACGAAGGTCTCTACAAAGACAACTTCTCAGCTAACTCACTCTTGGTAAAAATAAATAAATAAATAAAAAATCAGATATGAACACCAACATTTTTTTTTATTGCACTTATAGTTTAATGTAACTTAGATCTCACTGCAGCCTCCCCTATTTTCTTAGAGGAAAAGAAACAAAGCTATCCTCCTGCTACTCCGGGGCTCACCTCTGCAGCTGAGCTATTTCCTGGCTGAGGTCATCCAGCTCTTTGATGCCTGTCAGCTCCGCCGACCCTGTGGAGCTGGTGCTGTCCTGAGGCGACAGACATTGAGACAGACAAGTGAGAGGGCAGAGAGAGAGAGAGGGAGAGAAGAAAAAAAAAAAAAGGACAATCAAACAAGTAAGCACGATGGAGGTCGTTAGGGGGGACAGGAGGTGAGAACAGAGAAAACAGGAGACGGGTTAGAGAGAAAATGGATACGAGGGATACGAGGGAATGTTAGAGGGAAGACGGGGGTTAGGGAAAAGGAAACACGAAGGATGGAGAAACAGAGCAGAGGGGAGATGAGTGGTATGCAGGGGTCTGAGAGGAGCTCCCTGCTGATATGTCTAGCAAAACAAAAGACACAGGAAGGAAATACAAACACCTTGCACAGCTAGGGCAGGACAGAGACAGAGCCAGACAATACATGAATGAGGAGACATGCACACAGATAAGACAATACAAGACATTACAGGGAAATTTGACTCATTTTTTAAAGAAATATGATCAGTAACAGCCACAAGGCTCAATAGAAAATGTGACTGTCCCAGAATCCTCTCCCTCTGTGAGCAAGCCAAGCATTGATCAGATTATACGCTATCTTTAACTTTTTCTCTCTTTTTTTTTTTAAAGTTTCATGTTCGACCACAAAAAGGGAACTGTGTAAAAGAACCATTTGTTTGAGATGATACCACTTTTAAAATATTTGTTTTATTTAGACTTTATGTCTTTGAATTATTGCTCCGCTGAAGTTTTCTCTCTCTATTAATAATACTCATCTGTTTATAATACATACAAATAACTAGAATGTCTTTGTTGTGGGAAACTAAGGTGTGGTTACATATTAGAAGTTGTTCCCTTTGTGGTTGACTTTAAAACCTACACACTTTAGGCAGCTGTTAGCCAAAATGTTGGTACATGTTTTCACAATAGTTAAACAAGTGAAACATTTTCTTGGGTGTTTAATTTATTTATACAGTCAGAGAAACTGCAGCTTGATGACTGTTCTAACAGTTAGAAAATAGAAACTGAAACATCTGATTCCAAAATTAAATATCAAAGTGTGATAAACTGACATCTGAAGTTACCAGCGCACCCTTGACTTTTGATGCTTTTTGAATATGAAGTCATTGGTTGGCCAAAGTGTAAAACCTTTACTGGATATCCTATATTTGCATTAGCAAAGTGTAGTTGTAATTATTAGAACTCACTGATCTCGCTTAGAGCAAAGGAAAGTTTAGAATAGAGAAATTTGGGGAAAATCCAAGCCATTACAAATCTGTTGCAAACATTATTAAGATGTAAGTATTCCTGTGTTCTCTTTATATTGGAAAATGAAGTGGAAAACTGGCAGAACAGAAAGGTCATGGGACTATTTACACCTTGTGCTCCGAACTGAGACAGTGGATATGAAAGAACATCAGCGCCACCTTGTGACGTAAACGTCAACTACTCACTCTGCGGATATTAGCTAATGCAGCATATTCAGGTCTCACAGCAGACATAAGCCCCGCATAGCTCTGTTAGACAGGATAGAAAAGCAAAAAAAATAACAGAACAGTTTTGCGACAGGAAGTATGGAAAGCCCAAAAGCAGAACTCACCATTTAGAATGTACATAGATGCAGGAAAACATAAGACTCTTGAGGTACAGAGGCAAGTGAAAAATCTTTGTCTTTTGATTGATGTCAGAAAGGCAACAACTGCAAACCACCGATATGGAGTTCAAGATGTTTGTTGGCTTGCACTTAATTACAAGCACAAGAGTGAAAGATAGTAAGTCAGTTAATAAAAGAAGCTATTTAAAGATCAAGTGGTGATTGGTTCAGGATAAAGTTGGGACTCACAGATCCTGCAGTCCTCTCTGAGGGGGGAATCATATCTGGATTGAGAGTGGAGGGAGGGTCCATGCCTTTAGTGACCTTCTGCTGAATCAGGTACATGGCCAGAGAGAACTGCTCCCGGCTCAGCTTGCCCGTCTGTTTAGTGTCAGCCAGTCCCCTGCAGAGAGGAGAGAAAATTACAGATAATGACATCCATCTGATATTGCCAAACATGCGGTCTAATTTCTGTGGTGGCTAAGAGCACTCTGAACTGCAGTTTGAGAAAACACAAGCACATCTTAACTATTTTGACAACAGAAAGGCAGTATTTAGAAAAAATAAGTTTCTAGACTTCATAAACGTTATAGAAGCGAATGGATCTGACAGTTAAAGTCATTTCACAGGGGGTGCGTAATGCTCAAAACAATTAATCCACCGTTTTATAGACAAAACAGTAGGTCAGGTTAGAGCATGCTGCATGCCTGTGTCAGGCAATCACAGCCGAGTACATCCCTTTACTCTTACTGCCAGAAGAGGGAGACAAAAGTCCCACATTCCAGCTTTAAACACTCATCAATGATGTTTAAAAATTAGATAACAGTATTAGTTTTTCTTTTAATATTCTGTAAAAACATTCTAATATTAGTGGGAGATAGATAGATAGATAGATAGATAGATAGATAGATAGATAGATAGATAGATAGATAGATAGATAGATAGATAGATAGATAGATAGATAGATAGATAGATAGATAGATAGATAGATAGATAGATAGATAGATAGATAGAGATATATATAGCTATCTTGTTTCTTCAGTTTTTAGTGTCTCCCAGAAGCTTCGATTGTGTAGAATCTCAGTTCTGTAGTGTTGTATTTGCAATATTTTTCTGTTTGCTGCGTACTTTTTTTATGCTGCACATGCATGTTCAAATTGATGAATGTGTTTCTTAATATTCCTGTAATTTTTGATGACTGAGCTGTCTTGAACCCTGTAATATTCTCAATATGTGAAAAGTGCGTTGTGAAAGTAAAAACAAGAACAACTAAAACCAAATAAATATGATCTGAACTAATCTGTGGTCTCACCATATCTGTGCCAACATAGTCTGGGAGAGACTGGACTGCATGAAGATCTCTATGACTTCAGTCCCGGTGACGAGACCGTCATTGTCAGTGTCCATCTTCTGGAAGATGTCATCATATCGCTCTCTGTCAGCCACCGGTACTACCCAGTTTACCGCCGGCTGGAATGAACAACGTTTACGTGATTAGGGATGAGGGAGAAAACATCTGTTACATCTTCACAGTTCTCTTTATGAGCTTGACTTTGGAGTGATGAGTTTGGATTTTTGAAAGAACAGGTGGTATTTTCATATTTATTCATTATACTGATTAAAAGTAAAAATTGTGCTATAGTATTATAGATTATTGGAGACCAGTGAGGAAAATATTTATAATAAATGCCAGTGAAGCTTACCTAAAATGTCCGAGAAGACTCCAATAGAATGTACTTTTACCAATTGTTTACTACCAACAGCATGATGATTTATTACTGAGTTAGCAACCTCAATACTGGAAAAATCATCACGTAAAATTCAAGTTTAAATTCAGTTTAATTTTGTGACTAAATGACTTGATAAGAGTAGAGGAAATGGTTTGGAAAGGTTACCATAAAATGTGAAATGGACAGTCTAAATTTCTGTGTTGAATAAGACAGAAAATAAAAAATGGGGAAATTAAAATAGCAAAGGAAAGGGAAAAAAGACAGGATTTTTTTTTAAAAAGAAGGAAAAAAAAAAGAGGACATCGCAGAGAGCCTCACTTCTCTTCCCTGTCAAGGAGGAAACCTGTTTTTCCAAAGGTCTCAAGTGAAAGATCCCTACAGCAATAACAAAAGTACAGAGAAACACACAGGCCTGTGTACAATTCTCACAACAATGTTGCAAAACAAGTTCACCCATTATCAACAGGAAGAATTAATGCATGAAAAGATGTTTTTTTTTAACCACTGGGCTCGGCCCTCGTGACCATTACTAAGGGATGAGCAACAAGAGAGAAATGTATTGAGTTTATTGAGAGGGACTGGATGTTTTTCAAAGTTTTTAGTGTTTTTCACTTAATGCTTGTTTGAAGAGAACTGCTCATGACAGCAGACATATAATCCCATGTTTATTTTGCCATGAAGGAAACAAGACTTGTAAACAAACTAGTAAAGGAAGTCTTTTTTCTCTCCATACAGTAAAGCAAAAATTAATTTTCAAGTCTACTTTAAGAAGTGAGTAGGACTAACTAACCCTAACCCAACAATCCTATGCGAGTGATTATTGACTTAAGTAACATTTTATTGTGACAATATGAAAATATTGGGCTACTGTTTTTTAAAATTTGATTGTCTAAATTAATGATTATGAACAAAATGTAATTAAAAGCTTAAAAAAATAGTTATTCGAGTTCTTGTTTTACATGTGTGAGGAGATTGATGGCGTATTGCAGAAAAGTGAAGCACAAATATACATTATATTATTACACTGAACATTATTTTATATGATTTTTCATGCAGGTCACATTATTATTATATGTATAACAACATAAAAAATGTATTCCTATAAATATTAATTAATTAATTAATTTTAATCACATTGCCCAGAACAGCTACACTTATCAATGTCATGATAAAGTCACACTATGCCTACATCAACAGTTCAAGCATCACAAAAGTGAGGCAACAAACCTGTGAGTTAGATTTAAAGGAGTGTTTTGGAGAGAGGTTGACAGTAGTGGTGCTGAGGGGAGTAGCGCTGCCCAGTGGAGGAGTGCTTCGCAATGTTTCTTTGAGAGGAACCGGACCAGAAGTAAGACCAGAGAAAGCGGGCAAGACAGCCACAGCACCTGGCAGCCCAGACGCAGATTTTTTCCTTTTGGAGGGAGGGATGAGGGAGGCGGGTAAGGTAGATGGGATAGGCTCTTTCTCCATGGCCCGATACACAAGATGCATGACCTACAAAATGGGAAATCAGTTCATTTAATAATATTAGCAAAAACAAGTTTGTTTGTTTTTTTAATACTCATTTTACAGATCAAGTATTAGGATCCCAAAATGACCCTGGAGTGACAACTTACCACTGTGAATTCATATTTGTCCAAGTGTCCATCTTTGTCTACATCACTTAAGTCCCAAATCTACAGAAACATAAAGTAAATGCCAGAATTAACAAGAAGATTAAGTTGTTATGAGAGACAGAAAGACTGTGCAACAGTGTTACATCTAACATGTAATATCACCTTTCCTAACACATCCAGAGGTAGCTTAGAGTTTATCAAAACTGGCTTCACTTTATCACCAGAGAGGAGACCATTTACAGGGGACAGACTCTCAAAAATGCCCTCAAATTTCCCTTTTTCATCAGGCTGGAAAAAGAAAAGAAAACAGGTTTAAGAAACAAGCCACATTTTTATCATATTCTATGAAATCTTTTGGTTGATGGTATCAACTCACCCTTATTGCCCACTGTGAGTCAGTTGATATTGTTGAAACACTTAATAATGGGCTGCTTGTGTCTCTCTGTAAAAAAAAAAATAAAATAAAAAAAGAACATGACTTAGTAGGTAGGTTATCTGCAGAGACAAATACAGTTACAATCGCATGAAGATAATGAAAAGACAGTAAGGAATTTTTCCCTCACAAAATAACTTCCTGAGACACTTAGTATACATTACTTTCTAACACAGAAGTCGTTTTTCCCCTGCCAGCAGTTATTTCAACACTCACAAATTTGGGTGCCGCTAACGTTTGGTTGAGGTTGTTGAGGCTGATATCATTTCCACCCTGTGCTGAGGCCACCAGTCTCAAAGCTATGAAGAAACCCTACAAAAGAGGAAGAAAGAATGGCAAATCTAGTGTATTTTTGCACACATCAGCATTACCAATCACTGCAAATGTACAGAGAAATTCGGTGTTACCCGCTTATCCAAGTAGCCTTTTCGTTCTGAATCTGCCAAATCCCAAATCTTCAAGAAACAAAAACAATACTAAATTATGTAAGAACATTTTTTTTAAATTAAAGTCAAGATGGCAGTGAACAAATATATGAATGTGTTTGTGAGTGAATGTGTGTATCACCCACCTTTCCCAATGTACTGCCTGACAGCCCTGATGTCTTAAGGAACTGAGCTGCATCTCCAGCTGATATTTTGCCATTATTTCCTGGATCCAGCTACAAAGAATCACCAACAAATATGAAGTACCGTACAGAAGAAATAACAGCGTTTATTGATTGATATCATATGACTGGTGATATTTAGCTAAATAAACACTGAAAGACAAAGAACAAAGCAGTATCAACGACCATACCTGTCTGTAGTAGCTCTCATAGGCTGGGTTTCCACTTGATAACTAGAGAAGAAGAATGTAAAATATAATAAAAAGTAACTATACAACCCAAATAATTGCATTGGTTAACATATTGTCCACATTAAGCTGTTGGATATGAACGTAAGCTGTAATGTTAGCCGACTGTAGTTACATCATCAAGTTAGTCCGACGCTGACGTTAGCTAACTAAAGGTTGTTGTTCAGTTTAACCACGCATTTAATGTCATTAATACGATCCTCTCTAGTAATTACTACTCTCCTTACAGCAGTAGCTTCTTTAAATTAACGCCAGTCTATTTAAACGGCACAGTTGCTCTGCTGTCCGTACAACTAGCTAACCGTGTTAATTTAACCTAGTTCACAACGAGCTGTCTCTAATACGGCCCCACCAGCTAATATCCACCACTGCTGATGAACAGGTTAGCTGTGTGGTTAGAGCGTATAGCGATTGTAACTGTCACTCGATGGTGTTCAATATAAAAATACGCATATTTTTCCCGAGGTGCTGGAAGTTGTTACCTGACTGAGAGTCATAAGCGCCGCCATATTTCCTGGTGTCTCGGGAGCGCGCGAACGCCCCTTAACCGGTACGTGCACGAGCGGCGACAGACGCCTTTTCACCCGCATTCCGCGCGGACGCACCCTAGCCCGTCTCTGATTGGCTAGTAGTCGTTGCCTTCGTTGGCTAGGTAGGTTAGTTTATCTAGAGCAGGGGTGTCAAATATTCTGCCCGTAGGCCAGATGTGGCCCGCCAAGGGGTCCAATCCGGCCCACTTTCCTTCATTCCTTCTTTCTTTCCATCTGTCTTTCCTTCCTTCCATCTGTCCTTGCTCCCTTTCTTTCTTCCTTCCAGTCTTCTTTTCTTTCCTTCCTTCAATCTGTCCTTCTTCCCTTTCTTCCATCTTTCTCTCCTTCCTTCCTTCCTTCCTTCAGTCTGTTATTCCTCCCTTTCTTCCTTCACTACATCTTTCCTTCTACCTTCTTTCCTTTCCTCCATCTTTTTAATGATCTGTCCCACATGGGATCAAATTGGGCTGTGTGTGGCCCTTGAATGAAAATGAGTTTGACACCCCTGATCTAGAGGTTTGTGTGGCCCTTGAATGAAAATGAGTTTGACACCCCTGATCTAGAGGTTTGAGTTATTAGTCACTCTACATGCACTGACTGAACCTAATGAGAAAGCATATCTCGTTTATTGCCTAGTATGAAAATACTCCGAGAAATGACAATAAATCTTGTATCTTAAATCAGAGGCAGTGTAGGGACGGGTCCTCGCAGAATGCGGGTGGGAAAATAATGCTGATTAAACGTGCTGGTGGTTTCGGAGGGTGTATATCCGAGCATTGATTGATGCTGAGAGGGACTAAACCATAGACTGTATGGACTAAACACGGGAAAATGTATTGTAGGCAGAGGTGGTAACCACATTGAAAGGTAGCAACATGCTGAACTTGTCATCACGCCCATTAATTGGTAACTCCTCCCTATTCCCGAGTGCACAACATACTAGTTCATTGTAGTTATTTGTAGTGAACAATTCAGTTTTACTCTTTGTAAACAGATGTGTATGGGTATTACCAGTTTCATACCATGAAAAGTAAAGAAGGCACCTACCCAAGACCTTAAATTCACTATTTTGCGCCACTGTATCACAACATGAACTGCATTTTTACCTTAACCAAATTGCATATACATAAAGGAATTTTTCTACATTTGGTTGTTTTTAAATTTCTTACTACAAATATGTCACTTATTTTATGAACCCTAGTCATATTTTATTAGTCATTTTTTTCCTGTAGTTGCATGTATCATATGAAACCTGAAATCAGAGATTGAGTAGGCTTTTACCATTATACAGCCGCCATTTCTCAGAGCAACTAATCTTGGTATCAATATTGTAATATGGTATGTTGAATGTTCAAGGTTTTGTTTTTCATTCTATCAAACACTGAAACATGAAAACAAACTGTAGTTGTCAAGTCAACTTACATACTTTCAAAATACGAGTACGTACAGTACAGAATATGACCAGACCAATAAGGTTATAATCTTTTAATAAAAACTTTGGTATCAATAACATTCTGTCCAATAAAAATAAGCGTGACCCTAAGTGATGTCATCAGTCACACCAGGGGCTCACCATCGGTTTCTCCAGACATTTAGGATATAATGCAGGACCCATCACATTACCATGAAGACATGATGAATTCATGTCAATTAAACGTAGAAAAACAACTGCATTGTACACTTAGATTAAGATTAATTTATGTCCAAACATTTCATTCATTTCTGCCTTATCGAGTGGGGGAAAGAAAAACAAAGTCAGTGCCACAGATGTCACCAGAATAAGTTACCTTATATTACAGTCTGGATTTTTATCTGTTATTTTTTGATCTTACACTTTATATCTTACACGTTTTTTTCTATGTGCATTTTGTTTTACCTTGCTGCAAAATAAATTTCCCTTTGGGGACAATAAAGTTAATGTTGGAATCTGAATGGTTTGACATCTGCAAACTTTCTGGAATCTGCAATTAAAAAGGAGAGGTATACATCAAGAAAATCAAGACAACAGTGGATGCCAGGGCCTCCATGTTCTTTGTCTTAATAAAATGCTGGTAGAGCATGTGAGGAATGGATGTGGTGGAAGGTGGAAAACCTTAGAAAGTACCCAGCAGCTTAGAGGCAACAGGGTGGCATCATGACCAAAATGAAAGAGAAACTAAGTCCATAAACACCCACTCCCACCCTTCACTACATAAACCCCCAAGTTGGGTTGTGTCCAAATCGCAGGGAAAGGATGCACAGCAGCCACAATACCCCTGGGAAATAAAGGACAGAGTTTCTCTAGGAGGCGGGACAGAAAAACTATCTGGCCAGACCTCCTCAAAGCTCATCTTTCTCCTTTACTTCCTCATCATCTGTTTCTAAAGGTCCATCCTCCATGTCGTCCTTCGAATCTTCCTCGTCTTCTTCTTCCTCCTCCTCCTCATCTATGTCTTCGTCTTCCTCCTCATCAGCCTCTGTGTCTTGCTCTTTGTTTTTCTCCTCATCTTCTTTTTGTTTCAGGTCATCCTGCTCCTGTTTCATTTTCCTCTCTGGTTCCTGCAGACAAAGTCCAGATAATCATAAGCCGCGACTTCTAATTGAATTTGTATTTCACAGGTGACAGTTGCATTTGTTATACAGGTTTACTAAATATGTAAGTATGAATTGCAGCACTGGCATACCTTTGTGGCACCCCATGTCTCATTTCCAATGTCTTCTGCTTCCTTCACATCATCTGTGATCACGAAGTTGTCAAAGATGGTACCAGATTTCACCTGAAATGAACCATAATAAATGTTAGCTTTGGCATCATTACAGCAATTACATTAATACAAATTAAAAGATATGTTTTTCTCTCTCACCTGCCAAAGATCAAGACCCAAAACACCAATCTTTTCAAACTTGTAGATGTCTGAATCAGCACTGTACTCAGGATTGTCAATCTCAGGGTGTACCCAGGCTCCTTTGTAGTTGGGATTGTCGATCTGCTTGGGTTTCCATTCTCCCTGCAATAGAAAAGCTATTTATTATGCTGCAAAAGCATCAGCAGACTGAATGCCAAACATTTTTAGGCACAGCAGATCATACAAAGTACAAACTCTAGTCCAAGCAAAATGACTATGCATCTTAAACCTACCTTGTACTCAGGGTTGGGGATCATGGGAGGCTCCCACTCTCCATCCATATCCTCATCCCAGTCATCAGGCTTTTTAGCATCAGGGTCTGGAATGTTTTCAGCTTTGTCCCAATCCTAAAAAAGAAGTAACAAATCCTTGATTTAAGGCATGATCGATGAACAGTAAAATGTTTTCTGTTAACTGGTTAATTTTTCCATCAAATCGGATTTGATAGCATTTAAGACTCCTATCGGGATCAATGCCAATTCATAGATCTTTTAAACCCAAAGAAAAAGACAAAACACAGCAAATTTTATACTGGATAAGGTTGATTAACTACAAGCTAATGGCAGCACAATTATATTAGTGAGCTTATTCACCTCAGGCTTGGTGTCATCAGCATCATCAATCTTGGCACGGTCATCCCAGTCCTCTGGCTTCTTGGCTTCGGGGTCCTTAATTTTCTTAGCAGGCAGGAAGTCCCAGTCCTCCTCCAGACTGCCAGATTCTACCTTGTTGTTGTCAATCTTTACCTCATAGGTCTGGTCTGGATTCAGGATAAGTGTGTACAAATGGGACAACTCATCATCCTAAAAGAAACAGGTGTTTTGGATTAAGCCACTGGTGGAGTGTGTGTTTGTATTTCACAATGCTAACATTAATAATAATAATAATAATAATAATAATAATAATAATAATGATGATAAGGAGAAGAAGAAGAATGTTTTCACATTTAAAATGCCAGAATTACCTTGCATTTAATTTCTTTCTTGATGAGGTGATTCTTGCCCTTGTAATTGAAAATGACATGAACCTTCTTGGTGCTGTAGCCACAAATATCAGGGCCTATGTGAAAAAAAAGAAGAAAAAGAACACCATCACTGAATTTTGCAAATTATTTTATTGTAGCCATTTGACTGCAACAGTTGCTGTCTGCATTCTGGTAACAATCACTTACCAAACATGATGTAGTATGAGGAATCTCCATTCATGCCAGTCTGATCCAAATCAGTAGGGAAGACCTTCACATAGCCACCACCGCAGTCAATCTTTTGCTCGTGCTTGACTGTAAACTGGATGACCACAGGCTTGCCTTCATTGCTAAAAGGCTCAAAACGGGCAGAGGTGGCATAGAAACGAGCATCCTGGCTTGTCTGCAGACCTGAAAAACAATAAAGTGTGAAAGAAATCCTTAATTCAGGCACACAATAGAAACCACTGCACTTAAGCTGGAGGTAAGATGAGCTGTTCAAACAAAACTACAGCACTGAGGTTGAGCTGTGTAAGCAGTAATTTAATGCAGAATAAGGTAGCAACTAGCAAACTTTCTCTAAAAACTCATTCATTATATTCTCCAGTATTTACACAAGGAAACGTTTGAATGACAGGTGACTGATCAATAATTCATTTCAACATTAAGAAAGTTTACCTTTATCTTTCTCAGCATCTCCATAGAACTTGCCAGCCGTCAATTTCCACTCTCCATAGTCAGATTTGTGTTTGGAGTCCACCCAGCGACTTCTCCATTGATCTGAATAGAAAAAACGACTATTAAGTTCAACGAGGTCTAACAGTTAGGACACGTATTTCAGTTCAAGAAGTACTTCCCCAAAATAAGTGACATTAGCCTGCTGTTCATTCATTTGCGTTTATTAAGTTTACTGCCACTCTGGTTACAATTATTTAACTCTGCTATCTAATTAACAGTTTGCTAGCTGTCGGGGCCTTGCTAAGGTTAGCAAGCTAAAGTTGTCAAATTAGCTAGACTTAAAAATGCAAAACAGTGAAGGTATTATTCAATGAACTGCTGATTGAAAAAGAAGAATGCTAGTTTCATGAGAATACGAGTTTAGGAAAAAAAAATCACACTGATTATTCTGACCTGAAAGATGGGCTAACAGCGAAGCTAAACGTGCAATGAATTAACTAACACAACCAGCATTATGACTTCCTCTGCAAAACTTACCCCCATCCAGAAACTCCTCCCGAAAGTAAACCTTTGCATGTACGCTGTAAACCACTAACATTACAGCAATTACACCCAAGACTTGCATTTTCCCCATCTCGGCTCCACTGTCCGCTGCTGACTCTAACCCCTTTGCTTAAATGGTGAATATCTTAATGGAGAAGAAGGAAGAGAAGGGGGTATATTTTAGAGTCGCTCCAGCGAACAGATGTCTGCACGCTATTGGACAACAGGACGGTGTGTCTGGACCAATCACAGTAGACCACGAAACACAGGTCCTGTCCAAAGGCTGATCCAGGATCCGCTGTTATTCAGGTCAATTCATCTTTGTTATTATATCAACAGTCCAAAAGAGGGTGCCAAATATAACAAAAGTAAATTAAAAAAAAAAAAACATTTCCCCAGGCACCCAGGAAGCATTAATCATTACTATAAGTCTGAGTTACCGTAATGACTATGATTTGGATTACTCATTTACTAGAAAGCATATCACTAAAACTTCATGTTGACTTTTGAACTGGCCAATTATCGAAGCCCATTTCCGCCAATGTGATGGGGGAAAAGATCCTGTAAATCAAATATGATGAGAAACTTTGTCAAAATAATGAGATACTATATCAAAATAATGACGTAGTATCTCAAAATAATGAGATACTAATAAGTCATAAGATAAGTCATTATTTTGAGATACTAAGTCGTTATTTTTTAGATGTTCTCATTATTTTGAGTTACTGTCACTTTTTTGATATTATTCTGAGATAGTTTCTCATTATTTTGAGATACTAAGCAATTATCTTTGAGATAGGCTACTAAGTCATAATTTTGAGATACTCGTGATTTTGCGATACTAAGTCGCTGTTGTTGAGATGTTATTATTTTGAGTTACTATGTCACTCTTTTGAGATACTAAGTCATTATTCTGAGACAGTTTCTCATTATTTTCAGATAGTTTCTCATTATTTTGAGATACTAAGTCATAATTTTGAGATACTAAGTCATTATTCTGAGATAGTTTCTCATTATTTTGAGATACTAATTAGTATCTTTTCATCACATTGGCGGAAATGGGCTTCAATAGAAAATAAAATCGTTTCCTGATTTGGTGTCATCAGTTTGGTTTTGCAAGTTGATGTATGCCAATTAACATGAATCACTTGTAACTCAACTACAGGTCAGGGTTAATTATTACTGAAAGAAAGTACCTGGACGAGCATCTTTTTTTTTATCTGACAAGCATTATTACTTTATCTGACAAGCATCATTACTTTATCTGACAAGCATCATTACTTTATCTTACAAGCCGTCAAAACAAAGACAGAAAAGTAAAAGAACCGTTAGGAACGTTAAGAATTATTTTTTAAACGTCACCTCTGGCACTAGCGGTTGGACAACGGTAACAGTTGGTGGGCCGTTAAAGCTGGACTTTATTGAGAAAATCTTAAAAAAACATAAACCAACGACTCCTTTTACACCTGGAAGCGACCCAAACAATCAGAAAAAATGTGTCTGAAAGGAAGTTGTAGTTGTGACGGATAATCAAGTGTTGGTAAGGACAGAAACAAGTTAACAGTATATTAACATGATGTGTGACATTGACGTTATAGTTAAAACAACGTAAACGTGTTAGGAACCTTAGTATACGTAAGTTAACCAATGCAACAGCTGTTAAACTATATTTATGTAACTTTTATTTAACTTCAAGTTCGCCAGGAGTAAATTGGAGGGTTAGATATTGACGCTATGTTCAGCTTATTTAGCTAACCTAGCTCAACAGTTAAGCCATTTTCATTGATGATGTGTGTATTTGTGGGGTGGGACAACATATATAATGGTTGCCCCTTAAATTAAACTCTTTGTCATGAATATTTGTCAAACTGCACTATTTTACTCAAAAAATACACTTATATATCAGTTTACAGGTATCCCCACCTCTCTGAGGCTTCATTAAAGTCAACATAATGGCATGAGACTACAGCACAAGTGGCAAGTCATGCTTTTTTCTTATTTTTTTTTAATTCAGAGAGGATAAGCAGAACTGAGTTTTTCAGCAGCGAAAGAGGATCCTGCCCGAGCTCTTACTAATGGATGCACATGAACCAAAGTCAAAGAAGAATGGCTGTCAGGTAAATATGTGTAACACCTTAATAGACCCAGGAAATGCAGGCAATCAATGCCATTAAGCACAATTCAAATGGCACTGCATTTATTTATTGAACACGCTACTACCATTAACACTGCTTATCATCCTCAGGCCAAATACAAGCAGGCCAGACAAGAGCGAAAGAAGCTCCTCGCCCCTGCACACATGTACATGATTGACGTCCTGGCTGATAGGCTGTTCTTGGAGCCAACAGCAGTAGAGGACTTTATTTTAGACTCTTCATCTGTGAGTGTGTCCTATGGGTTTTGTTAGGGAGTTTCAGAATATCTCATAGGAGAAGTAATTAATCATACCAGTGGTGTTGGACTGTTTTGTGTTCATTGTGACCAGTCAGGTCTCTGATCAAAAGAAATGAGAGAGCCAACACTGACATAATGAGATCTTCTCTGCATTTGGGGAAAATATGCTCCAGTTGCACCTTGCACTTTTAATACTACAATACCCGCTGGGAAAAACAGAATAATAGAAATTTTCCATTCCAGTCTTATAAATAGGTGCTTTGATGTGGGCCAGATTGTTCATTATTTGTTTCTGGTGTTATTTAATCTCATAACATTGTACTGCTATGACTGTCTTCCTTTTTTTTAAATTTTTTTAGGGAGAAGTTTTTATTTTCAGCCATATTTACCTCTGACATGACTAGAACATAGTGTTTTTGGTTGAATGTCTTTTATGTCTAAGCTGCATTTGTGTCTAAGTTATCATTTCTTTCCTTTTTCAATTGTTGAACAGCTGGCTGCTTTTGATAATTTCTTCGCCGAGGGAGGTTGTAAAACCATTTCCTTTGTGTATCAAGAGTCTGAAGTCCCAGGAATAGGTAGGAAGATAATCATTCTCAACTGTCACACATTAGCCAGCATGTTGCTGTAATTTCATTTTACCTGACTCTCTTCAAGCAAGTTGAATATATTCTTAATAGAGAACAAAATAATTGCAGCAAGTCCCACAGGACAGATGGTTGTACAGTACTCATAACTGTGGGTCCATATGTGAACTGTATGCAGTTGAGTTTATGTTAGCTCTAAAATGGCATTTTTAGATGGTTCATCTGTGTAATTTGGGTATAAGTCCAATACTGGTTATTATTCAAACTTAAGTCTAAATCAGCATTGAGTAATATTATCTGTTTCATAATTTGTATTTAATTTCAGAGTGTGGTCGCTCATATCCTGGGGCAGCCAAAGGGGGAAAAGTATTGAGGCTATTTATAGCCAATTTGTCTCAGACATGCCTTACAGGCATTTGCTGCTCTTTCACACGGACCAGAGTGGACATTCCTGTGAATTCAGAAAACATACACGAGGTAAGAAGTGTAATGTGTAAACCATTTAAAATGGTCTTTTCTGTAATTGTAATAAATGTATTGTTATTGAATTAGATAATGAACTTATAATGAATCCCTGTGTGCTTGCATAGCAATTTGTAACAATAAAACACTCAATGAGTGTTGCAGTGCCTTTTTATAATATATTTTTTTATTCATATTTCTAATAAAACTAGAAAACTCTCACAGAGCATAATCCACAAAGGCTGGACAACTATAAGTTAATTTTAATAATATAATTTTAATGATAATAGAGATTGATGTGTTTTCAAGGTTACCACAGTTTAGTGCATATTGGGACTTTGTACAATAATTAATTTGTAAAAATGTCAAGAATGACAGAATCATCACAACTGACTTATGGCCATTTAAATGCATGATGTTGCTGGGGTTAGGGTTGCACCTATTTCTATCAAATTTTGTGTGATTGATTTATGTTGATATGCTTTCATGTCTGAGGAGTTTACAGTTTTTGATTTTATTCAACTAAACTGTCAATTTTAGTATAACTTTACCCAGTTAGATGGAACTTATGAAACTTTGTCAAATCACTGAGGAAGATGCTCGCTCCAGATGACCATGTAATTCGCAGTAAGCAAATTTGAACTTTTTTGCCGTTTAATTTTGTGAAGTGATCGATGATCTTTTCTTGCTGTTTTGTAGGAGATCTTGTTTTCAATGGTCAATGCCACAGAGGGTCTCCTGAAAGGAACCAGGAATGCCTTCAAATTTCTGCTACCAGCTCTTGATGCAGCACAAAACTGGGGTGTCCTAGAAAAGTGTAGACATGGAGCGAAAATTATAGGAAATTTCAAGTACACCATACAACGCTGTCTTCTTTCCTTTGATGGTAAATCATTGTTTGCTTTCAAATTTTGATGTTTAGAGGGAATTTTAATTGTAACCTGTCATCACCATTTTTATTGGCAAATCACACTTGATTGGTTTTAAATTGTCATTTGTTGCAACAATGCCATTACTGTAACCAAATGGTGGTCTTTAAATAGTTTTGATGATCTTGTACTTTGTCTCTTGTATTTGTACCCCAGACATCCAGATGAGCAATGAGAGTATCGTTCATCTATATACAGTCACAGATGTTGACTTCACTAAATTGGCGACCCTTGAAGATATGAAAGTTGCTGCTGCCAACTTTGACCTGGTGCATCGACTGGAAGAAATTCTGATGCAATGGTATAAGCAAATCGAGCAGGTTGGTTAAATGAAGATCTTATATATGTTATTACTACTCTAAGAGGAAGTATTCAATTTATGTAATCAGAGGTATCAAAAAATGCAATATACTTGCATAATCAGTATCTATGCACCCTGTCTAAAATATCAGTAAAAACGGGATCAAAATTAAATTAAATTTTTCATGATTAATGAATCCATATTTTGAAATATTAAAGTATTACTATCACTATCTTACTATATGTTAACTGAATTGCTATCCTGTGAAAGGAAATTCTAATCTTTCTGTGTATCTGTGATTATCAGGTCCTGATAGAGAGTGATCAGCTGAGGAAAGGAGTTGATTCTGCAGGGCCGCTGAGTGAGTTAGAGCACTGGAAAAGAATGTCCTTAAGGTTCAACTCCATCATCAGTCACATCAAAGGCCCAGAGTGCAAGGCAGTTGTAATGGTGCTACATATCAGCCATTCCAAAATTATGAAGGTATGGATACTTGAATGTTCAACTTAAAAAGTAATTCATTAAGAAGTTTTTGGTTGTCTGATCAAGGTTTGTGTAGCGATAAAGGCTTCACTCAAAACTTACTAAGTTTAAGTGAGTAAAAAATACTCAGTGTAGTATACTAATAGATTCTGCGAAATTAAAACCAGAAAAAATGTATTTCAATGTTATTATTAAAAAAAGCTTATTGTTGCATTTTACATACTGATTTCGACCTTAATTAACATCTGTGGATATGTGATAAATTGTTAATATTTGGTTCACTTTTTCATAAGGGGTTGTAAAGTGAAAAATGTTGTGTTTTAAAGTGGTACACGTACAGAACAGACATTCTAAATGTCTGATTCTAGTGGATAATTGCTCACTTTTCTCTGTCATCTTGTTCATTTAATAACTTTATTATTGTATATAAGAAAAGAAAAAAACAAAACAATAATTAGTCCTTGCTTTTTCAGAGTCCTTCCCTTTATAATAAGAATAATATAATGGGGAAGTAGTAATCATTAGGTATACATTGGCACAAATTCATATCTAAATATTGACACAAGCTTTCAGCTATCAACTACAATAGGAACTTCAAAAGCCATCAAGCCATACACAGGATTGTATTTAACCAAACCTTTTCAACCATGTAGATGTGGCGGGAGCTGGATGCCAGGATAACGGATCGTGCCAATGAGGCAAAAGACAATGTAAAATTCTTGTACACACTGGAGAAAGTCTGTCAACCTCTTTACAACAGTGACCCGGTATGTACAGTAAATAATTAAGAGGATAAACACCTTGTCGTCATCATTAAAGTGTGTGTTTATTAGAAATGAATGCAACAATTTCCTTAGAGACACAGTATTGTCAATAATATAGATATATGTCTGTATGATTTCAGGTCACCATGATGAAAAGTGTGCAGAATGTGATCAGTGCCATTCAAATGATTTACAGTGTTTCACAGTACTACAATACAAGTGAAAAAATATCTGCACTCCTAATCAAAGTGAGTGGGTTCAGTTAAGTCAGAGAAATATACAAGTAGTATTCAGAAAATGTAGTTCTGATGAAAATATATAATGTAAGGTCACAGTTTTCTTTGTGATGTTTTAATAATTTAATGCCTCCAAAAATGTATCAGGTCACAAATCAGATGGTCACAGCATGCAGATCATATATTACTGACAATGGCACTCTTCTTATATGGGACCAAGATGCCGAAGACATCATCAGTAAAATGCAGGTAATGATCACACCCATATATATAACATTGTTTTTTTTATCATTAGTGAGGCTTGAATAAAACACACATTGACATCAACATGTTACGGTTTTATTTATCTTTTATCTTTGGCAGGACTGTATCGGCTTGTATCAGGAGTATCAGTCTTGCTTCCAGAAAACAAAGAAACAGACAATGGAAAGACCTGGAAAGAAGTCCTTTGAGGTTTCAGAGATGCAGATTTTTTGCAAGTTTGAGGGCTTCTGTAAGCAACTTGAAAAGGTACAATCCAAGATCCCATTTTTATTCCTCCTCTTACCACAAAGCCTCATCAAGTAACAATAAGCATTATCTTTTCTAGATCATACAAATAATAACAGTGTTCAAGACGTATGAATCTCTCAGCAAATCAAACATTGAAGGCATTGAGGTTCTGGCCAGACAATTCCACACTGTATCCATGAATGTGAAAAGGAAGCAGTATGATATGTTGGCTCCAAGGACAGCTGAATTCGAAACCGATTTTGCTAAGTTCATGACTCAAGTCAGCCACATTGAGGTATGTATTTTATCCTGCTTCTCTAAATTTGCAACTTGTTCTGGTATTGGTAGCCCCTATTTCCAATCTCCCTATTTATACTCAGTATTGTTTCTGAAGTACGGTAGATGATCATATATAATTCACTGCCACCCTTATCTACAGAACCAGCTGCGGGCATTTATGAATTCATGCTTCTCAAACATCATCACATCTCAGCAATCTCTTTGCCTGATACAGCGGTCAGTATATAATATTAAGATATGACTGTAATTATGTAAACTGTGGATGATTTCTCATGAATTCCTTTACCTGTAGTTTTCAGAGGCTGAACATTCCCTGTCTAAAGACAGAAATATCCAATACCTTGGGTCTTATTCTTCAACACTATGCCTCAGAAGTAGAGTTTGTGAAAAAGGTATACCATTTGCATGAGTTTATAAACAGAAATTGACTAATATTGACATAGTATAAACAGATTTGTTCTAACATGGACTTTTATTATGTGTTGATCTGCTTATGTGAATTTTCTTGCAGCTCTATGACTTACAAAGAGATGACCCTTCTTTGGCTAGAAACATGCCTCCTGTGGCTGGGAGGATTGGTTGGGGCAGGCACCTCTACAGAAAAATAGAGGAACCCATATCATACATAAGAGTAAGACCTAATTTCTCCCATAAAAACAACACAAAATATTTTCATTGTTGTACTGAAATATTTCATTGTTGCATGTATCTGTCATGCTCAACAGCAAAACTCTGACATCCTGTGCAGTCCTGAGGGACAAGATGTGGTCAAAATGTACAATCAGACTGCAGCTGCATTCGTAGAGTTTGAGTCTGTCTACCACATAGCATGGATGAATGAAGTATCAAAGCTGGATTATGGTTGGTTCTTTTGCCCTGATCTAATATCATCATACCCTTGATGACACACAATACTCCTTTTTAGGTTGCATTATAAGATTATGTTAATATTCATTCAATATATTTTCTCCATAATCTGCTTCATCAGTCTTGAATATTACACTGCTGGTTCGTCACCCAAAGACAGGAAAATTAGTCGTCAACTTTGATCCTAAAGTAACTGAGGTCATTCGGGAGGCTAAGTGCTTGTTAAAGATGGGTCTGGAGGTTCCAAAGCAGGCTTTGCGTCTGGTCAAGCTGGAAAGCAGCATAAATGCCAATCACCTCAGACTGCAGGTAAAATATGTTGTTATATTTTTTCACAGTGGGATGGGTTACCTTAAATAAAATGACTTGTATGCTTCATTTTTTCTTATAGACCATTTTGGCAGACTATGACAGCACTTGTGAGAGCATACCTGCAGACTTCACCAGCTTAATGGCTTCAAAAATAAAAAATGTAAGCAGTTTGTAAATACAGTACACTTAAAATTATTAAATGTAATTAAATACAAAAATATCAAACGGTGGAAGAATAACTAATTTCATGTCCTCAACTACAACATAAATAGTTCAACTCATCAGTCAGTTAAAACAAACAATAATGCCTTCAGTAAATAAGCTTTCTTGCCACAGACTGAATACATGTGGAACCAGCTGTACCACACTTCGTATTTTAATGGATTTTTTATCTTTTGACTGTTTATTTTTTAATTTATCAATGCTTCCAGGGTTGCTCATTTTTAACATTTTATGAATACATTACAAGGTGGAATCTGCACTTCGCCACGGGTCAGTGCTGCTCACCTGGTCATCCTTCCTCCTGGACAAGTTCTTTCAAAATGTTGACACTGCTTTGTTTGAGCTCAAACATCTTGTAAAGAAGGTACACATTCTCAACAAAAACACGTGAACTGTCCCTCCATTTCACTTATAATATCGCAATAACATCAAGTATAGTAATTTACTGTTTACAGTGATAACAAAACTAATGAATCTCTGAAAATAAGAAATTAATCAGTTCATAGTTCAATGCTACATTTTCTGTTTTCAGGTGCGGGATATCTGTAAGATACACATTGATGATATCCTTAAAGACATCTCAGAGACTGTGCTGATTAAGCTTCCTGATGATCATGCTTCTTCAGTGCAGCACCTGATTGACCTTAATGAGGTATGGACTGTGATGACCATCTTATTTTAATCCTCCAAATAAATTCATTACATAAAGTTGTATATTCACTAGTAATGCCATACCAGCATGACTCCCTAACAATTACAAGTAGGACAAGTATAAAATTGTATGCTATAGAGTTTGTTATTATATCTGAATCACCATTACAGTTATTGTGTTACAATTTTTTTAGACTCAGTGTAAGGAGTGGGCAAAGACATTGGACCACAAATGCGGTCATGTTAAAGACGCCGTGAAGGAGCTGTGTAATGTGTTCAGTGCCATTTATGAATTAAAAGGCACCAAGAAGACTGAGGAACCTGTCCCAGGTACCCCTACATTCATATTTATAGTTGCATGCAAGTCAAAAGTGCATAAATAACCATCATATATCCACTAAAATCAAACATAATTTGTGTATTATTTTACATATTAATTTATGTAGTCACAAGCTTGGACACACTTTTTCAATGAGAAGGTTTGTCGGGTACAGTATGTACTTAACTTTTTTACTTATAAAATGTTTTAGCATGGAAGTTCACAGGAGACATCCAGAAGACCCCTAATGAGGAGGAGGTAATGACTTCAGAAGGTCCAGATAGAAATAAAGCAATCAAATTTGAAAAGGTAAGTTTGTTTACTAATACCAAAATGTTGCTCATGGTGTATATAGTATACCAATAAACATGTGAATGCTTCAAATGAAAATTGACATTTCAGGAATTTAAGAAGCTTTATGAATACTTAAGTGCAAGGGTGTTGGATGCACTGGTCAAAACAACTAAGTTATCTCTTGACACCCTAAAAAGGAGAATCTTTGGCACCAAGTAAGTATTTCTGGGTTTGTCAGTATGCAATATAATACCTTAGCAGTACCTTAGCAACACTATACAATTTCTTACAGAACGACATCAACTTATCAGACGTCAAAGTCTGTGTCTAAGCTGGTCCCACTAATAAAATCTGAAGTCCAACTGGTCATGCCCAATGTGGTGAGTCTCTACTACTCACTGACAGCTGATTTTATATACACTAGTTACTTTATAGGAGGATAGGATAATCTAGAATTGCTTGCCCATTTTGTGAAACAGAATATGTTGTTCCTCTGTCTGATATTTGTTGTGATTAGGTGATGATTCCCACTGTAGATGAGATCCAACACACCATAAGTCATCTGATAGACTTGTTGTTGGAAGTTAGCAAGGGTATTACTTGCTGGCAGCGGGAATACAGCCATGATGGCACAAAGAGTAAAGGTGAGTCATTGTCAAAAGACACATGCATTTTTAAAAAAAAACTAAACAAAGCTAAGCTAACAGGAAAGAAAAATGCCATAATGTATAATACAAATATGCGGATACTAATAAAGAACACTTAATATACAGAATGGGGTTAGTTTAAGTTAATAAAGTTATTCATTTGTTGATCTCTGTATTAAAAATTTGAATAGTCAAGATTGATTAGTTCATCTTTTATTTAATATGATAATACAATGTATAATAAAATCAATACTCTGACTGGCCAATATCAATCACAATTGTGTGCAGCTCTTACAATTCGATGTGATGTGATGTGAACATGATTAGTTTTATTAATCTGAGATTGACTTTTTCAAGAACAAATAGTGATTACTTGTAATCATCTCATAGGCAGAGAGAAAGAGAATTTCTATCACAGAGTTGTTGAACACAAGGACATCAAAAAGGCTGTGGTCAACCTGAAATCAGCTGTTAGCTCTGAGAGAGAACAAGCAACTGATGTTTTGGAGCAATTCAGTCCATTCAGAGTAATGTGGGATGAGGACAGAGACCTCAAAATAAAGGTGTGTTGTCCTGTGAACATAATATATTGTTTTGACTTTTAGTCAGAACTTTTTTTTCTTACTATAATGATATGAATATTATCTTAACTTTTAAAGGAATTCATGAACAGCAATCCATCCTTGATCCAGATGAAATCAGAAATCCAGCACTATGACTCAGTTGAACATGAAATTGATGATATCAAATCCATCATTGCTTTCGGGTTCACTGAATTGTCAACAGGTAAGGTAGCAGTAATGTGTTACATATAGCAACTTTTATTTTTCATTACTCAGATTTTTTTTCTGGCCCCTACATTAAATTTTACATGGTGTGATAGTGGGTTACATTTCAGGGGAGAGAGTAGAGAGATAGCTTTACGGCACACAGCCAGAGGGAGGAGCAACAGCTTTAGTTAAGAATGTTACCATGACAACATTTACAAATTAGCTCTAAACACAAAATACAGTTGAAGCTGATAGCAATGTAAGTTTTTCAGGTATTTCATAATGAACCAAGGATTAAACAGATTTAAATTTTGACCTCATGATGGAAAGTAGGGAGACCCTCAAATTGATTACAATTCATTCTGTGTCAAGCATTAATGTCTGTACAATATTAAAATCTATCCAATAGTTGTCAAGAGATTTAATTAAAAACCAAATGTCAACCTCATGGTGGCATTTGGAGGAAACTCAGGGAATCACAATAAAATGATAGAGCTGAGGTTTAAAAATCGTACACTTATAATCTTTTAAATGCTGTTTCATTTCACACTAGTTATGTCATCACTTGTGTTTGGTGTGTGAACTCTGTAGAAGTTAGAAGGCTGCACAACAAATGATATCTCTTGTATACAGATCCATTTAAAAAGTCACTAACAGTTGAGACCAAATCCTGGAAGAAACTGTTGTGCAAATACCTGAAGGAGCAGTACAAAAAGAAAATGATTGACACCAGCATACATACCAACAAATACATCAAGCAACTATCTCATCCTGTGACTAATCTGGAGGATGTGCGCCGTGCCATGGGGGCCCTGTCTAAGCTTCGGGATGTTGAAATACAGACTGACATGACACTGATTTCCATTGAGGTATGAATAGCACATTAGTTTGTTTTTGATGAGAGTGCCATAAATCCAATCTGTTACTGCAACAAATGCAAAGTAAATAGGAATGTTTGCAAATGTGATTGACCAGTTGGATTGTGTTGTTGCAAAATCTGAGCCAGGTTCAGGGTTTTTGCTGGGGGAACCTGTGTCCTGTTGCATTTCTGTATTTAGGCCCCTGCTGTGCCAATAAAGTGGTCTCACTGATGTAAAATAATACATTCTGATACAATTGCAGAATAAACTGGATCCACTCCACATATGTTTTCATTTTCAATAATCAAACTGTTGGTATAGTATCTCCACAAAGTGCAAGTTCAATGACCTAATTAGAAATCCTTAAAATTACATAGATTTAATGACATGCATCATGAACTGAGTAAGTTACTGGTTTTCCGTGATCTATGGGCTATCAGTTATCAGAGACAACTTGTGGATATTTTAATTTTCATGACTATGAAATGTATGTCCCCTTTCATTTCTTCTGCCTGTGCTCTATTATAATCTGCAGATTGTCAAAGATGGTTCAGAAAGTTTTTCATTCATTCATTCATTGTCATACATTGTTTTTCATCTTCATATATCTTCATAAGTTAGAACTGGAGTTTTAATTTGTATTTGTAATTGTCAAATAACCATCTTATGACATTTTACAGGACGCCTTTGAAATTCTGACTAAATATGAAGCAGAAGTAACCAAAAAAGAATCAGAGGGTGTACACAATCTGAGGAATTTCTTCACACAGCTGCAGTCTAAAGCTGTTAGTATTATCATTATATTTATGCTTATTTTGTTTTTGGATATTATAATGTGTATAAGAGTTCATTTTTAGTAACTCTGTGATCTTGTTTTTTGATTCCGGACATTCCCAGAGATCAGTTCAAGATGAACTTGTTCGAAAGCAACCCACGTTCAAACTAAACCTTGTGGAGTGCGTTGCCACTTTCCAAAATAATGTTTGCACTTTTGTAGAACAATATGATACAGTAAGTAATTTGTAAATGTTTGTGTTTAACACTGTGTGTAAGTTTTCAACCACTATAACAATCTAAATGTATATATATATATATGTATATATAAATTAAGTTCCTATGGCATTTTAGGAAGGTCCCATGGCTGAGGGCATAGCTCCTCAAGAAGCCAGCCTCAGGCTCCGTGCCTGTCAGGTAATTTCACATTCAGTGTCACTTTTCTGCTGCTCTATTCCATAAAAGTACCAATAGTTTCCCAGGCAGCGTCACAGAGGTTGACTCGCATTTCAGAACAGTGCTGCACAGAGGCTATCAAACACTATTGATTTTTGAATGAATGGATATTTGGTGTTATTTTTTATTTATTTTAATTAATTAATTAATTTTTTTGGCATGGTGGAAGTTCTTGTCAGCTTGACATTTTTGATGATGGTGATTTTTGTTTTTTTTGCTTAGTCTCAATTTTTTGTATTGTGTTTTTTTTTTGTTTTATGTTGATGTTATTTTTTGCAAACTACAAAAATACAAATATATATTAGTATCTTACTTTTCTGAGATGATAATGTCTTGCGTATTTGATGACCTTTTTTAAAATTTTATTTAGGCTAAATTTGAAGAACTGTGGAAAAATTTCAACACATATACATCTGGGGAGCAGCTTCTTGGCCTGCCAGTTACGGAGTATGAATGTCTTCAAAAGAAAAAGTGTGTTACTACTCTACAAAGACTTATCATACATTTCACTAAAAAATGTATTAATACTTTGATTATAATTGTATTTCATAATGTATTCAGACTAATACAGCTATGATTTCCTATGATTACCTTAGAAAAGAGCTTGACCTGCTTCAGAAACTCTACGGCTTGTATAATGCAGTGATGGGTAAGATTAGTGGGTACTATAGCATTCTGTGGACAGATGTGGACATCGAGAAGATCAATTCAGAACTTTTGGACTTTCAGAACAGGTACCTTTTCCAACACGGTTTTCTGTTTCTGTGAGTTTTTTCGATGGGGAATGATTTGGCTTTTAGTTAGTAGCCAATATCAAAATGTAATTAACGAAATTAATACAGTATTCTCTCTGTAATAGGGTGGAAATATTCAAATATACATTATGAAGGGAAGAGAAAAACAATTACTGTATTTCTTCATAAATGTCCCCTTTTTTTTCTTTTCCAGGTGCCGAAAGCTACCCAAAGGACTAAAGGAATGGCAGGCGTTCCTAGACCTGAAGAAGACAATTGATGATTTTAGTGAGTCATGCCCTTTGCTTGAGATGATGGCAAACAAATCTATGATGAGGAGACACTGGGATCGGATCACAAACCTAACTGGTCACGAATTTGAAGTGGAGTCCAGTACCTTTACACTAAAGAACATCATGGAAGCACCTCTGTTGAAATACAAGGAAGATATTGAGGTTTGCTTTCAGTTCGGACAGTGTGGTAACATTTAAACACACATCCCATTTTGTAGACACAATATTTTATCTGTCATCTGATTCACCCTCTTAAGCTTGGCTTTCTGCATCTGTAGGACATCTGCATATCGGCTGTGAAGGAGAAGGATATTGAGGCCAAGTTGTCACAAGTGAAAGAAGTCTGGTCCGGGCAGACATTGAGCCTGAATACATTCAAAGATAGAGGAGAACTAATGCTGAAAGGGGCAGACACAACAGAGATCCTTACCATGCTAGAGGACAGTCTGATGGTGCTGGGGTCACTGCTGAGTAACAGGTAGAACTGAGCAAACAGTAACTTTAAATTTTGAGTTGCTGGAAAATTAGATTTCACATTCAGAATGAGGAACATTTGAAGGATTTAAGGGCCCAATTTACATGAGAGTGAAAGCACATCACAAATTTGTGCTGCTGCTAAGTACATTTTTTGTGTGATTAAAGGTGAGGGAAAAATGTGGGCACGTTGTACCTAACTGTGCCAGATTGCATCTGTTTTGTGCCTATGTCTGTGGTCACCAGAATTGTAAAAATGTGCTGGTCACGTCCACGTGTGTTTAGTTGCATTTGGGTCTGCAACCTAATTCAGGAACATGAAGCCCAATGTTTTGTACTGTCTTTCAGACCTTGTGACAGTGGCTGTTTCTTTGTAGGTATTGTACCTTCTACAAAGCAGAGATCCAGGATTGGGTCTCAAAGCTTTCAACATCATCTGATGTCATTGAACAGTGGGTTATTGTGCAAAATCTGTGGATCTATTTGGAGGCTGTGTTTGTTGGGGGTGACATTGCCAAAGACCTGCCACAGGTATAATTTATGCTTTTTATCTTTTTATTCTGAAAAATTCAAATGTTGAGGTTAATTGTAGCATGTTGATATTTCAAATATATAGCATACAGTGTAATCTTAATTTCTTTGTAAAATACTTGATTTTTACTAACATAGGAAGCAAAGCGTTTCCAGAATATTGACAAGACCTGGATTACGATCATGCAGCGAGCCCAAAAGGTTCCAAATGTGGTGGAGTGCTGTGTGGCAGATCCAACTCTTGGACAGCTCCTCCCAGACCTTCAGAAACAGCTGGAGTTCTGTCAAAAGTCTCTTGCAGGGTAAAGCTTTGTCAAAGCTCTTTGTAGTTTGTAACTGTTAGAAAAATCTGTATTTGCATTTTAGTTTTCATTAGAACTTTTTTCAGCCTATTTTTTGTGTTACTCTCTGACTTGCCAATGTCTTTGAATCATGAAGAACGATTTGGAATTATTGACGTGCTGTACATCGTACAACAGTTATTGTACAGTGGATGAAGATGATATGCACACTGGATACGATGTTATCTAACTCAACAGGTACCTTGAGAAAAAGAGACTCCTGTTCCCACGATTCTTCTTTGTGTCTGATCCAGCCCTCTTGGAAATCCTAGGACAAGCAAGTGATTCTCACACAATTCAGGTTAGAACATTTATTACTTATTGATTTACTTATTTATATTACTTTTTTAAAATGGCGATGTTAACAAAAAAGGGCCAGTCATAAAGATATCAAAGCATTTATATAGACAAGAAAAAAATGTTTGTACCTTCACCAGGATTATTTTTTCAATCTAATTTCTACATCCATTTGTTTTCATATGTTGTACACATCAAGCGATTTCAGTGTAATATGGAGTAAAATGCCCATAGATGAAGGAAGAAAAGATAGGATGTAATTTAACAAATTTTTAAAGGATTTCTTAACATTGTGAAATAAGGAGTTTTAGCTTTTCCTGTATTGCTTTTCATATAAATGTACTAAACTGTAAGCCATATTGACTTATTGATTGCTTGAGTTTGTCAGGAAAAAAGCATTTGTAAACCTAATTCTAGTAACTTTTTTTTTTTCCAGTCACATCTCCTTGGAGTTTTTGATAATGTGAATGAAGCAGAGTTTCACACAACAGAATATGACAAGATCATGGCTGTTATTTCACAAGAAGGAGAAAAATTACCGGTATGTGATGTTAATTGTATTAACAGATAATAACTGTAATGTGGAATTGTATGTGACACTGTGGGTCTGTTTGACAGTGAATGCAACTGTGTCTTATGTACATGCATATGTGGGGGTTTATTTAGCTGCTTTCCTCTCATTTCCACAACTGTGACCGTAAAATAAGTGTATATAAATGTTACCTTAGTAACATTATGCAAGAATTAATAGCAAAGGGTACAAAAGGATATAAACGTACACTAATGTACAAAAAGTAAAATTACCCATGAAGATTAAAGGTGTTAAATTTTTTGTAGTAAACCTTGTACTTGGTTTCCAGCATTGATCTTATAGAATAAAGTAGTAAACATGTGTTTGTGGTTTCAGCTGGACAGTCCTGTCCTGGCACAGGGACCAGTGGAGCTCTGGCTCGGAGTGCTGTTGATGCAACAGCAGTCTTCATTGCACACTGTTATTAAAGCTTCAGAACTAGAGATCAATGATGAAGACTTTGATCTTCTCTCCTTCCTCAACAAGTTCCAAGCACAGGTCAGTGTGGCTAGTGTATGCCAGAAAAGAAAAAAAGAATAGATATCACCCAAATGCCTTTGTATTAGATTCTAGGCCAACGGTTGGTTTGTACAGGGTATTATTATAGCAGATTTTCTCCATTGCTATGAACTATGACAAGAACTGTCCACTCTCTGACCACAACTCCCCATAGATGCTTTCGCAACAGCAGTTTGAAACTCTGTACTCTATAAACTTAGACTATCATCATTGCACATTGTAGATAAGGTTCATCCATATTCATATCAAAGTACTACATAGTGATCATTTGAAAATTTAGTGTCTGGAATTATGACCTCAGGACTCATGAAATATCTACAAATTTAATCATGACTTTTTTCATTAATTTACCTTTCTCTGTGAAGATAGTTTTTATATTTTTGGATGTACTTTTTGTCAAAAGTTTGTAAAAAAAATAAATAAATAATAATAATAATAAAGATAAGTAACCTTGTAGTGTTGGAGTACGAAGAGAGACTGGTGACATTCTTATGTATGTAGTTGTTTTTTTAGTACCAGTCAAACGCTTAGACAAACCTTCCAATCCCCCTTCATCTTTTTAATGCCTTTTTACTCTCTTAGGTGGGCTTGCTGGGAATCCAAATGCTTTGGACAAGAGATTCAGAAGAGGCACTTCAAAATGCTGAAGATGACAAGGAGATCATGCCTCTAACCAAAAAGAAATTCTTAAATCTACTTAGCATTCTCATAAAACAAACAACCCATGACCTGAGCAAGTTTGACAGAGTCAAGTATGAGACGCTTGTCACAATCCATGTGCACCAAAGTGATATATTTAACGACCTAGTAGGTTCTTTGAAAAATCTCACTGCTATAATTGATCTTTTAATATTATAAAATAATGGTTATTGTCATTTGTATAACACATTCAGATTGATGTTCTGCTTTTTCCTCAGGTAAAAAAGCGTATTAAATCTATCAGTGACTTTGAATGGCTAAAGCAGAGCAGATTTTACTACAAGGAAGACGTGGATAAGGTCCTTGTGTCCATCACTAATGTCGACTTCATTTATCAGAATGAGTTCCTTGGCTGTACTGACCGTTTGGTCATCACCCCTCTGACTGACAGGCAAGAGAAGACGAATATAAGTTACTTAAAGGCATACTATGCAGGATTGTCCTTAAGAAGCTTTTTATAATGGAATTTAATTTTCATATAGGATTTCATTTCTAAGTTGAGTCAGAGAGTTGCTTTTCTATCTGCAGGTGTTACATCACATTAGCCCAGGCTCTGGGCATGAGCATGGGAGGAGCCCCTGCAGGGCCAGCTGGCACTGGAAAGACTGAAACCACTAAGGACATGGGTCGCTGCCTTGGCAAGTATGTGGTGGTCTTCAACTGCTCCGACCAGATGGACTTCAGAGGACTTGGCAGGATTTACAAAGGTATGCCAAGCAACAAAATGATTCATCCAGCAGTGTTGCTTACTATTTTAGGTATCTTATGTTGAAGTTTTGTCTTCTTTTTTTTCTTGTTTGTTTCAGGCCTTGCGCAATCAGGGTCCTGGGGCTGCTTTGATGAGTTCAACAGAATTGACCTGCCAGTGCTGTCTGTCGCTGCTCAGCAGATCTACATTGTTTTGCAATCACGCAAGAAGCATAAAACCAGTTTCATCTTTACTGATGGAGACAATGTGGACCTGAATCCAGAGTTTGGCCTGTTTATCACTATGGTAGAACAAACAAATCTTATAAATCTTGTAATTAACATTTCAAAGCAACATCAGATATACTCCAACATGTTGTCATTCCATGCCTAGAACCCTGGATATGCAGGTCGTCAAGAACTTCCTGAAAACTTAAAAGTGCAATTCAGGACAGTGTCTATGATGGTGCCAGACCGGCAGGTAGGTCAAGGCTACTATTGCTGGAGAGTAATTTTATTCATTTTTGCTATAGTCCTTACTGAAAGTCACTTCCCCACTGTTGTTTTTGGCAGATCATCATGAGAGTCAAACTGGCCAGTTGCGGATTCAATGAAAACGTTATCTTGGCCCAGAAATTTTTTGTCCTTTATAAACTGTGTGAAGAACAACTCACCAAACAGGTGAGAGGCAAATGACCAGTGCCTAATTCAGAAAGTGAATAATTATTGACACACAACCTCTGCTATTTACCAGGTCCACTATGACTTTGGCCTGAGGAACATCTTATCTGTGTTGAGAACACTAGGGGCCAGTAAGAGAGCACGACCCAATGATTCAGAGTCCAGCACTGTCATGAGAGTGCTGCGTGACATGAATCTTTCTAAACTGGTAAAGACAGGAACTCTATTGACAAAGAGAGATATTACATTTTATATTTTACTGTGTAGACAGACACTGTATTTGAATCTTTTTGTGTGTTTCAGGTGGATGAAGATGAACCCCTCTTTCTTAGTCTGATCAATGACCTTTTTCCTGGTATCCAGCTGGACGGGAGTACATATGTTGAACTTCAAGCTGCTGTAGCTCATCAAGTTGAGCTTGCTGGAATTGTCAACCACCCCCCATGGAATCTTAAGTTGGTCCAGGTACCTCAAAACATGTTCATACACATGCTTTGTTCCTGTCGTCTTACATTTTACAAAGTGTTAATTTGGAAAATACCACTCTGTTATGTTACTGTTACCAACAGCTTTATGAGTCTTCACGTGTACGGCATGGCCTGATGACTCTGGGCCCAAGTGGAGCTGGGAAGACCGCTGTCATCAACATCCTCATGCGAGCTATGACTGAATGTGGATCCCCACATAGAGAGTTGCGCATGAACCCAAAGGCCATCACGGCACCGCAGATGTTTGGCCGTCTAGATGCAGCCACCAACGATTGGACAGATGGCATTTTTTCCACTCTGTGGAGGAGGACGCTAAAAGCCAAGAAAGGTTTGTGACACAAGGTTGAGTGCACATTTAAATATCTTATAAATATCTTATCTTATATATCTTAATGTATGTCATTTGTTGCCTCATTTTATTAATTTATTAATTATTTTCTATTACTTAAAGAGCCTTACAATTTAGCTCTGATTCACACTCACCCACCTACACATACCTAGGTGTATCTTCAGGTTAAGTGTCTTGCTCAAGGGCACTTCAACATGTGAACAGGATGTGCTTGGGTATTGAGTCTCCAGCCCTGCCCAACCAAGTAAAATGCTGAAGAGGTAGTTTTAGAATTTAATAATTGAATTTTGATGGCTGATCATGGATTCCCTTCAGGAGAGTTCATATGGATTTTGTTGGATGGTCCTGTGGATGCCATATGGATTGAGAACCTGAACTCTGTGCTGGATGATAACAAAACACTGACTCTGGCTAATGGTGATCGCATCACAATGTCTCCATCCTGCAAGCTGGTGTTTGAGGTACACAACATGGATAATGCTTCCCCTGCAACTGTGTCTCGGGTGGGTATGGTCTTCATGAGCTCCTCAGCTCTCACCTGGCATCCCATACTGCAGGTAAAGTTGTCATCAGTCATCCGAGGAGAGAGTCTTTGTAGATTAAAACAATACTTTTATCACAATTCTGTGCTTAAGTTGAATACAGGTGTTATGTTTTAGGGATGGACTAACAAGCGTAATGCAGAAGAAGCAAGCAGCATTATGGGTTTATATGAAAGGATATTTGAGGATGCTTACTTGTTTATGAAGCAGAACCTTAAACCCAAAATGGACTTTTTGGAGTGCAACTACATAATGCAGGTGTGTACCAAGAAGAAATGCTGAAGTCAGACAGGAATTGGATAATGCTATTAACCTTTTTCTTACAACACAGAATAATCATTATGATCTCCTTTTAGTCTGTGAATCTGTTGGAGGGCCTCATCCCAACCAAGGAGACAGGGGGCTTAGTTGGTAACAAACACATGGAACGTCTCTTTGTCTTCTGTGTAATGTGGAGTGTGGGAGCCCTTTTGGAGTTGGAAGATCGTGACAAACTGGAGGCCTTTATCAGAGCACATGAGAGTGACATTGATGTGCCTCAAACACAGACAGGAGAGACTATGTTTGAGTACATGGTCAACTCAAATGGTACATTAATTTCATACATTTAATACCACCTCTTTTTTTTATCTAGTTTTAAGTGATGGATAACAACTGCATGTATGGTAATTTCTCTTACAGGTGAGTGGTGTCATTGGAACAACCATGTGGGGGAGTATATCTATCCAACAGATTATGTGCCAGACTATGCCTCCATCCTTGTGCCAAATGTGGATAACACAAGAACCTCTTTCTTGCTGGAAACTATTGCCAAACAACGCAAGGTGATCTTTTCACTTTTAAATGGATGTATTTTTTATTAAGAAAGTAATTACTTAATTTTGTTTACGGTATATCTATGAAAGACTTAACATATTTTTCTTGTATAGGCTGTATTGCTTATTGGTGAACAAGGTACAGCCAAAACAGTGATGATAAAAAGCCATACAAAAAAGTATGATCCTGAGACAGACCTGTCCAAATCTCTGAACTTCTCTTCAGCAACCGAGCCCGTTATGTTTCAGGTAGAATATTTCTTGTGTTCTGTATTGTTGTCCTTGTTAAAATAGAGTTTTGTTTGCAATAGCAATTTTTTTTTCATTACAGCGAACAGTTGAGAGCTACATTGAGAAACGAATTGGCAGTACCTATGGACCCCCAGGGGGACGCAGGATGACTGTCTTCATTGATGATATAAATATGCCCATTGTCAATGAATGGGGAGACCAGGTGTTTATATAGCAGGTTTTATTATATATTTACTATTTCATTTTCAGTCAATTCAATTAGAGTAACTACTGTATGTATCTGTCCAACAGATTACCAATGAGATAGTACGGCAGATGATGGAAATGAGTGGCATGTATAATTTGGACAAACCAGGAGACTTCACCACTATTGTGGACGTTCAGATACTGGCTGCCATGATTCATCCTGGTGGTGGGAGAAACGACATTCCTCAAAGACTTAAGAGACAGTTTACTGTCTTCAACTGTACTCTGCCATCCAACATCTCCATTGATAAGATCTTTGGTACCTGTCCCTAAAATTACATTTGTCTCTGCTTTCTGTTTATTAGCTCTAATGAAACACTGAAGTTGTTTTCTGGTGTTCTGTTTGTACAGGTATAATTGGCTGTGGATATTTCCATGAATGCAGGAAATTCAAGCCTGAGGTATCAGAGATGGTGACATGTCTTGTGTCTGCTGGGAGAATTTTATGGCAGTGGACAAAGGTAATCACTTGGAAAATAATGTGAAATTGACCATAGTGATAGATTTATTAATGAAGACATGTCCTGATTATATGATTTCACATTAAAGGCAAAAATGCTTCCCACACCGTCCAAGTTCCATTATATCTTCAATTTGAGGGACTTGTCCAGGATCTGGCAAGGAATGTTAAACATTAAGGCTGACGAGTGTGGTGATATCCCCACTCTCTTGGCTCTTTTCAAGAGTGAATGTACGAGGGTGATTGCTGATAGGTACAGTGAAGTTCTTACATACCACAAATCCCCCTTTAAATACAACAAAATGGCAAAAGTCCAACTGAAATGTATTTTTCTATAGGTTTATTTGCTCTGAGGACAGAGAGTGGTTTGAAAAAAATGTAACTCGTGTGATCGAAGAGCATGTTGATCCCAACCTCGTACCAGAACTTCATCCTGAGCCATACTTCGTCGATTTCCTGCGAGATGCCCCTGAGCCCACTGGAGAAGAGGATGATGATGCCTGTTTTGATGCCCCCAAAATTTATGAATTGGTATGACCTTGGTATTTAGGCCATTTAATGATATTTGTACTGTTGATGTCACCATCATCTGAGCAAACTAATGTTCTTCCAGGTGCCAACTTTTGAGTTCTTATCAGAAAAGCTAATGATGTATCAGGCCCAGCACAACGAGGTCGTCAGAGGCTCCAGCCTAGATCTAGTTTTCTTTACGGATGCCATGACTCATCTTGTCAAGGTCAGACTAGAAGGCAATCTAACAGATACATATCCTGTAGTGAAGGCTACAGATAATTCAGATTTATTTGAGATTTGCCTCCCATAGATCTCACGTATCATTCGAACGGACAATGGAAATGCCCTGCTTGTGGGAGTAGGAGGATCAGGGAAACAGAGCTTGACTCGCCTGGCCTCATACATAGCTGGATACAGCATCTTCCAGATCACGTTGACAAAGTAAAAAGATTTTTTTTAAATAAAACTGCTGTCAGCATAATTGAGGTAACTTGGCAGAAAATAGCAAAACAGTAACAAGAGATGCTGGTAAATAAGATGAAAACCCAATAATAGTTAATGATGTATTTTGTTTTAAAGTGTTTGTAGAAATGCAATATTGTTAAATGTTATTTAAAGTAACTTTTTGTTAACCCAATACTGATCACTTTTTCACCTGAATGCCTACCATACACTAAAAGACTAAAGTTTGACACCCTCTCACATTTAAAGACAATGTGTCATTAGTCACTGAGTTTTTAGTCACAGATTTTGCAACGGCTGAGGGTCTTGCACTGTCACCATTTGCAAGATCACACCTAGATTTCTTTGGAGATTATCTCCCATCCTGCTCCTGGTGGAAATCTACCACAGGAAAAACTGTCAAATAATTGAGCAGAAACAGAAGCTGCTCTTGGCCACAGCTGCCTTAATGTGTGCAGTAGTTTGTTCTGAAAAACCTGACAAATAAGATGTAAATCAGTTAATTAATTCAGTTATAACTGAACAACAACTATTGCGAAGAAAAACAACAGACGCCACACACTGATTGCTTCTGTCATTTACAGATTTTCATTCAACATCTTTTATTTTTTACAAATAAGATTTTGGAGGGGTTAATGTTTTGTAGCTGAGACAAATGAATAAGTATCCTTTGAACCTTTGTTGGTATTTTTGATCCAGTTTTCCAAAATTATGTGTTCTTACCAATCCTCATCGTTTTGCTGCATTCACACTTAAGAATACTTGTTTCTTACACTGCTGTGTTTGTCTTTTCATTAGAACATACAATGTAAGTAATTTCATGGAAGACCTGAAAGTGTTGTATAAAACAGCTGGGGCTGACGGCAAAGGCATCACCTTCATCTTCACTGACAATGAAATCAAAGATGAGGCGTTCCTTGAGTACCTCAACAATGTTCTTTCTTCTGGAGAGGTGAGGACTTCACTTTGAGGGTGAAAAGCACTGATGTCTGTGAACCCTCAATTCATGATCACCCAAACAAGCTTCATCTATATTTAGACAATGTAGTTGAGGACTTTCCTATTTATTTCATTGAAACAATAAATCATGTTAGGATTATATTATTGTCATAATGGAACATTTTTACAATTTTGGCTTACTGAGATATTATAAGTTAAGTCCAAATTTTGTAAAAAGATCTCAAAGTAATGCTTTAGCTAGTCCTAATGAACTCACTGTGATTTAACTGTGTGCAGGTCTCCAACCTTTTTGCTAAAGATGAGATCCAGGAGATCACCCAGAACCTGATCCTTGTGATGAAAAAGGAGTTACCTCGTGTTCCACCAACGTTTGATAACCTTTATGACTACTTCATATCACGGTCCAAAAAGAATCTGCACGTAGTCCTGTGTTTCTCACCGGTAGGTTAATGTATACATTGACAGTCAGATCCCAGTCACTCACATCAGAGCAGCCAAATCATTTCTCACATTTGCACACTGTAAAGACTTGTGTACTCTCCTTGATAGGTGGGACAGAAGTTTCGCTCCCGATCTCTGAAATTTCCAGGGTTGATATCTGGGTGCACAATGGACTGGTTCACCCCTTGGCCCAATGAGGCTCTGGTGGCTGTGTCCAACTATTTCTTGTCAGAGTTTCCCATGGTTTGCTCTGCTGATGTGAAAGCATCTGTGGTGACGACCATGGGTACATATCATGACAAAGTATCCAGCACTTGTGACAGCTACTTTGAAAGGTATAACACACAGATAATATCTACACTAATATTGTTACATTATATTTATTTATATCCATATATACAGTACCAAGTTTGCTATGTTTTGACTGGTACTGTAGTTTTTAGTTTAGAAACATATTTCACATGAACTTAAAGTTGTATGCTGTTTGATCTTTCAGGTTCAGAAGAAGAACTCATGTCACCCCCAAATCCTACCTCTCTTTTATAAATGGTTACAAAACACTGTACTCTGAAAAACATGAGTACATCAACACACTTGCAGAGCGCATGAATGTCGGTAAGAAAGCAGCAAAGCTAAGATAAACTATTATGAGGATCTTTTTTGGGACAGCTTTGCGAGGTCTACTTAGGGAAAGGATTTTTATAAGATATTATTATTATTACTGATTTTCAGGACTGGACAAACTGATGGAGGCTAGTAAGTCTGTGGCTCAACTATCAAAAGATCTTGAAGTCAAGGAAAAGGAGCTGGCTATAGCATCTGTCAAAGCTGACAAGGTAAATAATAATATAGACTAAAGCGTCTCATGACCCTGCAAAAGATACACAGCACGATATTGAATGGATGGATCATGTATAACTTCTATAAAATGTGAATTAAAAAGTGACACGAAACAAACAAACAAAGGTAGTGACAAGTATGACATATTATAGTGTAAGTTCATCAATTTTTCAATGGGGGTTTTTGGCTTTTTCATTAAATATTTTTAATTACAATATGAATATTTTCCCAGGTTTTGTGAAAACAAGATTAACTGGAAAACTGTATTACATGTCAGCAGTTTATGGACATTTATATGATACCTCTTATGTGAGACATTTCTTGTTGCAATCATGAAGGTGGTGGCAGAGGTAACAGTCACTGCCGAAGCTGCTACCATTGTCAAGAATGAAGTCCAGGTCGTGAAGGATAGAGCCCAAAAAATTGTGGATTCAATTGAAAAAGAGAAAGCCATTGCAGAAGAAAAACTGGAAGCTGCGAAACCAGCATTAGAAGAGGCTAAAGCTGCACTGAATGTGAGATTTATGTGACTTGTGACTTGTGTTGAGTATATTCATATTTACAAAATATGGAATATACGACTTGATATATTTTTAAATGTTACAGACCATCAAGCCTGCTGACATTGCCACTGTGAGAAAACTGGCCAAACCTCCTCATCTGATCATGAGGATTATGGACTGCTGCGTGCTTTTATTCCAAAAGAAGTTAGACACTATCTCTATTGATCCAGAACGGCTATGTCTTAAGCCATCATGGTCAGAAGCACTGAAGGTAACAAAAATCCTTTTTTAATACATTTTTATAGTTGCATCTCTGCTGTAGTAACTCACCACCTGCACATTCTAAGTGCTTTCTATGAACCTAAATTATTGTTTTCTGTACTATAAGAATATTCAAAAGTTACTGTGAAGTTACTTATGGCTCCCTTTTGTCTGTTTTTTTTCTACTCTTTAGTTAATGAGCGGCGCCGGTTTTATGACCTCCCTCCAGCAGTTCCCAAAGGACAAAATAAATGAAGAAACTGTAGAACTTCTGCAGGTCTACTTTGACATGGAGGATTACACAATGGAAAATGCAAAGAAAGTGTGTGGTAATGTAGCTGGTATGCTTGCATGGACGCGGGCCATGTCCACATTCTTTGGCATAAACAAAGAGGTGCTGCCACTTAAGGTAAAATTCACCTTCATCATTTATGCAATATATTAATGGCATAGTTAGTGCTGTATTTAAGGATTAATGATACCCATAATTTAAGCTAATGGGCTCACCTACCGATGTACATAATGTAACAATGCTAAATACAAACACAGTGACACATTTTCAGTTATTTTAGTTCTCCAATCTGGCCTGTTAGTTTAGAAAGGAAACAAAAGCTGACTTTAAAATTTAAGTATGTTTGAGTGGCATCACGCATTTTATAAGGATCATAGTTTTTAGGATGTAAATCATAGAATTTAGTTAATTGATGTTATACATTGCATTGTATATTACAAATGATATGATACTAAGTTTTGTGAACATCAGTGTCCTTCTGTGACTAGGCTAACCTGGCGATTCAGGAAAGCCGCTCAAAAGTGGCTACCAATGAGCTAAACAAAGCTGAGGCAACGCTGGCTGAGAAACAGGCTGAGTTTGACAAAGTCAAGGCCAAATGTGATGCTGCAATGAAAGAAAAACAGGTGTGATTTTACCTAAACATTGCATTTCCTTCGAGCTAGAAATTGTAATTTGGAGTGACCTAAAATATCGTGTTTTTTAGGACTTGTTGGATGATGCTGAGATGTGTAAAAATAAAATGCAGGCTGCATCTGCACTTATTGATGGACTAAGTGGAGAAAAAATACGCTGGATTGAGCAAAGCAAAGAATTTAAATCACAGATCAACAGGTAGGTTACAAAGAAAATAGAATCTAGTTTAATTTTAGTTGAAAAATAAACATTTGAACAACTGAACATTTGAAAGACTTTAAATGAGGCCATTTGCTTCTGTTCTCTTTGGCAGACTTGTGGGTGATGTGCTACAGCTCACTGGCTTCCTTTCTTACTGTGGGCCATTCAACCAGAGTTTCCGTGAAATGTTGTTGAAGGACATATGGGAGGCAGAGCTCAGGAGCCATAAAATCCCTTTCACAGAAAATCTTAACCTAATTTCTGCCCTAGTAGACCCTCCCACTGTAAGAACAACAGAAAACTGCCACACACACAAAAACATACTTCTACAGTAGCTTGCATAAGATTTTATTCATGTGATGAAACGTATTCACACCTCTGTTTAACTGTCTAAGATAAGTGAGTGGAACCTTCAAGGACTTCCAGGAGATGACTTATCAGTGCAGAACGGCATCATTGTCACAAAAGCAACAAGATATCCCCTCCTCATTGATCCCCAGACACAAGGAAAGTCTTGGATTAAGGAAAAAGAAAAGGCCAATTCACTCCAGGTACAACACCTTAGTTCAATGCAATTGATTTTTCCCATTACCCCCACCCCCCACCCCCCCACCCACCCAAGGTAGCTGTTGGTATGGTAACGTATATAATGGAAATACTGTGTCATCCTGCTTTCAGGCCACTTCCCTCAACCACAAGTTCTTTCGCACTCATATGGAAGACTGTCTTTCCTTGGGACGCCCACTGCTTATTGAAGATGTGTGTGAGGAGTTGGACCCTGCCCTTGACAATGTTCTTGAGAAAAACTTCATCAAATCTGGGAGGAGTTTCAAGGTAATTAGATGTTATAACCACTTGTAATTGGTGATACAATTGTAAAATATGTCCTCTTTTAAATTCTTGGAGTTTTCCTGTGTAGGTTAAAGTAGGAGACAAGGAGGTGAATGTGATGGATGGATTCCAGCTCTATATAACTACCAAACTGCCTAATCCAGCATACACCCCAGAAGTCAGCGCCAAAACATCCATCATTGATTTCACTGTAAACATGAAGGGCCTGGAGAACCAGCTACTTGGTCGAGTCATCCTCGCAGAGAAATATGTAAGTGATTATTTTTTGCCATGTACACAACCAATTTTTCTCACATGGATCTTTATCAATGCAAAATATCACATTATATGGTTAAAACAGCAACAATGTGTCAGTTGGGTTTGGTTGGCTCAGTCACCTAAATGTTCTCTCCTCTATCACCTGTAATGTAATATTGATCCTGTCTAAAGCTGTATGTGGATTTAAGTACAACTGGTGAGTTGTGATGGTTATCTTAATGTTTTTACAGGAACTAGAGGCAGAGAGACTGAAGCTAATTGAGGATGTGACTGCCAATAAGAGAAAGATGCAGGAGTTGGAGGACAACTTGCTGTACAAACTTAGCAGCACAAAAGGTACATCAGTCATATTTGTAGATTCATGTCATTTCTTGGAAACCTGTAATGTCATATATTTCTGAAAACTAAAAAGTGTTGTGTTTGTGTAATTGAAGGTTCCTTGGTTGATGATGACTCCATGATTGGCATTTTGAGTGTCACTAAGCATACTGCTGCTGAAGTTAGTGCAAAGCTCACTATTGCAGCAGACGCAGAGTTGAAGATTAATGTAGCTCAAGCAGAATATCGACCCGTTGCCTCCCGAGGTAGCACCCTTTATTTCCTCATCACAGAGATGAGCATGGTCAATGTCATGTACCAGACCTCACTCGGCCAGTTCCTCAAAATCTTCGATCTGTCACTAGCAAGGTATGATCTAATCTAAGCCAGTTTAAAAAGTTTATTTCTGAATAATCTTGGTGCTTATTTTGAGCATGGAACAGCATTTGAACTAAGGACCCTACCTGTCATACTATGTCACTCAGTACCTACAGTGCAGTCAGAAAATGTTTGGACGCCTTCACTTTTCTCACATTTTGTTATGTTGCAGCCTTCCACTGCCATTACAAAGGGACTGAATACTAATGTTAAAGTTGATATTTCAGTATTTCCTTTGCAAAAATGTTTTAAAAATCTGTTTTTGCTTTGTCATTAAAGGTTACCGATAGAAAAAATGAATTTAAACTATTTTAACATAAGGCTACAATATATTGTGAAAATAAATGAAGGGGTCTGTATACTTTGTGAATGCATTGTGCTTTGTGAAACTAATACTAATATTATAGATAAACCAAAAAAGATGACAATTTAAACACAACCTTAATTTTTACCAAATAATGGAAGAGCATATGCTTGTCGCACACTGTTCCGTACATTATGTCTTTCCTGTGCTTACTATGTTTTTATAGGTCTGAGAAGTCCTCGAAAACTCAGAAGCGAATTGCAAACATCATTGAACATCTGACTTTTGAAGTGTTCAGATACACAGTTAGAGGCCTGTATGAAAACCACAAGTTCATCTTCACCCTTTTGCTGGCCCTCAAGATTGACCTACAGAATAACAAAATAGAGCACAACAAATTTCAGATTCTTATTAAAGGTCAGAAAATCATCATTAACAGAAAAATGCAATCTACCTTTTTCTATGGTGTATTTTAACATGTTATATTCTACATGTACATCTAGGTGGTGCAGCTCTTGACCTGAAGACATGTCCCGTAAAGCCATTCAGTTGGATCCTTGATATGGTGTGGCTTAACTTGGTGGAACTCAGCAAATTGCAACAGTTCAATAACATTATAAACCAGGTGAGCTAAAGTTCTATGGATTATATCATATATTAATCTGATTCATTCATAAATATGTCTTTAAAAGGTGTTGCTATTTACATATCTTGTAGGTGTCTCAAAATGGAAAGGCCTGGAAAGCATGGCTCAATGCTGATGCTCCAGAGGAATGTGTCATCCCAGATGGATACAACACCCTTGAAGTCTTCAACAAACTTTTGCTAATTAGGTTGAGCCCTGCTGCCGGTCGCATTGCTTACTGTATGTGTTCAAATACAGAATATAACATTTAATTATATATGCCTACAATCCATTTTTTCCAGGTCTTGGTGTCCTGATCGTACCTTGTCTCAGGCCAGAAAGTATGTGGGAGAATCCCTCGGCTTGAGGTTTGCTGAGCCAGTCATTTTGAACCTTCACAGCACATGGGAGGAGAGTGACCCTCGCACCCCACTAATCTGCTTCCTTTCCATGGGCTCAGATCCCACTGAACAAATTGAAGGACTTGCTAAGAAACTTGAACTTGGTGAGACTTTACTCCCATATTTATACTCCATTGTTTGAAACATTTCGTCTTAACCCTGACGATTGTTTCCTTTTTTGTTGTGTTCGCACTATATTTTTCTGTCTTACAGAATGCAGAGCTATATCCATGGGGCAAGGGCAAGAGGTGCATGCAAGGAAGCTCATTCAGATGTCAATGTCACAGGTATGTATTCTGAGTTGATCAAGTATTACATTGATGTCTGGTTACTTGACCTGATCTGTGGGCTCTGTATCTTATTATGCATAGGGAGGTTGGGTCCTCCTGCAGAATTGCCATCTGGGCCTGGAGTTTATGGATGAATTGCTAGATACAATCTCTACAGTAGAGACCATGCATGACACTTTCAGGGTGTGGATTACCACGGAACCACACGATCTATTCTCCATCACACTCTTACAGGTGACATTTTACTATGTTTTTATGCAAGGTGTTATAAATGTATTACTTCTCATCTTTGTGCCCTGCCCCTAGCCTCTATGAATACTGTGGTGAATTTATAAAAATATACATTATATGAACAAGCTTCTAGTAAACATTTTTCCTCCCTTCACCTACAGTCGTCTATCAAGTTTACCAACGATCCACCCCAGGGAGTGCGTGCTGGCTTAAAACGAACATTTGCAGGAATTTCACAGATCCAGTTGGAAGTCAGCAATCTGCCCACATGGAAGCCTTTGCTGTACAGTGTGGCCTTTCTCCACACTGCTGTGCAGGTAATTATCACTGAGGACATGGTGGCAAAATATTGAAACGCTGGCTGAGTTCAGACTAAAAGCACAGAAGGATCAAAATAAATCATTATTTTGAGAAACTCACAGTTCACTAACATTATAAATGTAACATCATGTTCTTAATAAATCTGGCCCAGAATGTTTTGTATGCTTATCTGATGTATTTATTTGGTGTTCATCCTTTGGAAATCCCTCTGAAATGCTGTCATGATTTGAGTCATTAGTGATTTAAAAATGTAAGATCACGCTTTAATTTTTGCATGCTTCAGGTTCACATTACATACATGACTGAACAACATAATTTCAAATCTGCTCATGTTTTAGAGTTTGTTCTCTCAAAGACAGCTAGGGAAGACAGGCCTTCATAATCACATAGTCTTTCCTCAGAATTAACTGATTCTTATTGGCTTGATTCAGTATATGATCATTTGTTTTACTGCTTCCTTTTTGAGGAACGGCGCAAATTTGGACCCTTGGGTTGGAACATACCCTATGAATTCAACTCTGCTGATTTCACTGCAAGTGTTGAATTTGTTGAGAGACACCTGGATGATTGTGGTCCCAAGAAGGTAAGGATTCAAGGGTCTGATTTTTAAGAATTTCTTTACATCTTTCCTCACTTACCACCTTTTGCTTTGTCCCCACAGGATGTGTCATGGGTAACTGTGCGTTACATGCTAGCCGAAGTTCAGTATGGAGGAAGGGTCACAGATGACTATGACAAACGCCTACTGAAGTGTTTTGCTCGAGTAATAATCAAACAATGCACTGGATAATACCAAAATACTAAAAATTCTATGTTTTATCATCAATAATCAAAGACTTACTTCTCTTTGATCTATTATTTTATTTAACTTAGTACAATACATGGGAGTTGGTGTAACGTTTATTTTTCCATTTTTGATTATAGGTGTGGTTTAGTAAAAAGATGTTCGATCCAGCATTTTGCTTCTACACGGGCTACAAAATCCCAGTGTGTAAGACAATAGAGGAGTATATGGAATTTATTCAGAACCTGCCTACTATGGATTCACCCCAAGCTTTGGGGCTGCATCCTAATGCTGACATCACGTAAGCTGATATTATACTTGACCTCTCAATAATATAAGCACTGTTTATAATGTATGATATTGCTAAAATCACAAATTGTGCTTGGTGTTTAATGTTGACCAGATACCAGACAAACACATCTGCTGAAGTGCTGGATACAATCACAAATATCCAGCCCAAAGAAAGCGGAGGGGGGTCAGGAGCTACTCGGGAGTCCATTGTTTACAGCATGGCAGAGGACATGTTGAATAAACTGCCTCCTAATTATGTGCCACATGAGGTCTGTCTGTTTGATCAACACTACATGGTTTTAGTCACCAACCTTTGCACTGACTATATTTTAAACTGAAATGTAATTTTGGATGGGTTAAGGTCAGAGCCAGGCTGTTGAAGATGGGTGCTCTGAACCCAATGAACATCTTCCTACGGCAGGAAGTGGATCGAATGCAAAGGATCATCGGTGTTGTGCGCACTAGTCTGACTGACCTGAAGCTGGCAATTGATGGCACTATCATAATGAGTGAGGTCAGAATACTGAGTCATCCCTTTGCTCACACTAAAACACCTACACTCTACCAGTAAAAAAAAGTTATTTTGCAAGGCTTTAAAGTGCTGTGAAACTACTGATCTGTACTTTACTCTTAGAACCTCCGTGATGCCCTGGACAATATTTTTGATGCCCGTGTGCCAAACCTATGGAGGAAAATCTCTTGGGAGTCATCCACACTTGGCTTTTGGTTTACTGAGCTTGTGGAGAGAAATAAACAGTTCCACTGCTGGGTCTTTGAAGGAAGGCCCAAAACCTTTTGGATGACAGGCTTCTTTAACCCACAGGGTGAGTAAAAAGAATAAGGTAATCTTTAAAGTTACCTTCAACCAATAAACAGATTAAAGACTAGACTGGTTGTATAAATGCTCATCTTAAGGCACTTCAATTTTGTACTCAAAGAAAAATAAATTAACTCCAACAAATTCATCCCAATTGATAGATACATATTGAGCTTGTGGGTGGTAACATAAAAAAGTAAAGGCAAATGTCAACATTAGCTGAGGTTGAATTTATGTCAGACTACAGTACTGATATCAATTAATTATTATCTCTGTCCTGGGCGATGATTGTAGGTTTCCTAACAGCTATGAGACAAGAAGTAACAAGGGCAAACAAAGGCTGGGCTCTGGACACAGTGACCCTGACCAACAAAATACTCAAGCAGGCAAGGGAGGAGATCACAACTGCCCCTGTGGTGAGTCAGAATATACAGAAATACTAACAATACACCAGCTAATAATAATACATACATTCCAAATTCAGATAACACTTGCAGTCTTGATAAACTTCAGTATACATTGTTCACAAAGAAGTGATGTTTATTCATTTAGGAAACACATTATTCACTGACTGCTTTTCCTCAACAGGAGGGAGTTTATGTCTATGGTCTGTACTTGGACGGTGCCGGCTGGGACAGGAAGAACACTTGTCTCATTGAGTCCTCACCTAAAGTGCTGTTCACACCCTTACCTGTCGTCCACATGTTTGCCATCAACTCCACTGCCCCTGTGGATCCTAAGCTCTATGTCTGCCCCGTTTACAAGAAACCAAGGCGCACAGACTTGAATTACATCACAGCAGTGGTGTTGCCTACCCCCCAGTCACCAGACCACTGGATATTGCGTGGCGTTGCCCTACTTTGCGACATTGCATGAGTGATAGCTGCATGTCATTGTTCATGTGTAATACTGCTTAAAGTGAAAATAAATGTTTTTTTATGTCAAGTACCTGTAAAGATGTCTACTTAAGATAGTTATTAATTATATTATATTGCATTGTAAAAAAATTTGTATTAGGCATTATATACCATTTAGCATGGGTTGTCTGCTAATTGACAAATTATTAAAGTAGTATAAAGTCATGAGGTTTTCATTCATCTATTCTTGCATCTGATTCAGTGTGCCAGTCAATATGTTGGCCAGGTTTTGCAAATGGCTTCTCAAATGTTTCAATTAAATTATATTTTAATTGAATAACTGATCACAAAGCCTGAATGCTATTGGTAAGTCTACTCATACCAGTAATATCATAACCTGGTAAATTCCGTTTTAGTTCTTTCTCATCTTACCTAAAACTCTTGACAGTGAAATTGTGCAGAAAGCTGAGTTGTATTGGAATTCAGATAGCCGGGGCAGAGCTCTCACCAATCAAGGAATGTTACAGGTAAATGATACTAGTATACATCATTTATAAATTACTGATATTCCAAGCATTTAGTAGTATAGGGTTAGAATATAAAGTATCCAGTTAACTCTAGTCATCAAGTTTTGCAAATATATTTACAACTTCTCAGCCTCAAATTATGACCATCTAAATAACTCTCCATGTCTGTTCTGTTCACAAAACACCTGACAGATCTGGACAGATTACATCCACTGAGGATAGACGTTTAGGTAAGTAGGTATAGACGTTGTCAGTCCCAGCACATAAAATGGAACACGGTAAGAGTCTCCTATTTGATCTTACTGCTTTTTTGTAAAATGAATATGATTTTGTATAGGATGGGAATAGAGCTAAAGCCTGATACCTACAACACCTCAGGAGACAAAGCCAACCACCAGACCGTTCAGGCCCACACTCAAATCAGCACCAAGAGAGAAGTATTGCCACAGTGCCAGATAATACTGTTTGAAACTTTACAGTTCTCAACACCCAACTTCAGTTTTATTCAACACTACTCAGTGAATAGATTAAATCAGGCTCGTATTAGTCACTCCCTGTAGAATTGTAGTTGTGACCCATGGGAAGAAAATAAAGAGAGAGGTGGTCTTATTTGAACAAACTCATGTGTTACTTGCTTGTTGTGGCTGAAAATTGAAACAAGTACAATAGTCAATATTAGCAACAATTTAGTACAAATATTTGTGGAACATATTGAACATAAGCATGACCATTTCTATACTATCCCATTCTGCTGTAATAAACTTAATTCAAACCGCATAGAAATCATTTTCCAGTTAGTATGGTTTAAAATGAAATGCCTTTTTTTGGCAAACACACTATACAGTTTCTCATTTTGAAACCACCATTTTGGAAAATACTGTTATAGAGGAAGGCATTCAAGCCAGTTGATTGTCTATGTTGAAGAGAAACCCTTTGTTGCCTGTGTGGTTCCCCCTCAGTTACTATTAGTACTTGCTTGACCTTGCAGGTCAGCATTAGTGTCAGTTAGGCATTTATCAGTTAAGGTTAAGGCTAAATTAGTTATTACTGAGTGAATGTTAGTCAATGCAATGAATGCTAAATTATGTCATTTAATGTGTGTGGGTGCATGCTATGCACATGTGTGTCTGTAAGGTGAAGAAGGGGTTGCTGTTTGAGTGACATGACCCTTTCCTAAAAGTGAACACTGGGTGAAGACGAGCAACTGGCGCCAGCCTTCAAATCCCCCCCACCCCCTGAGTGATCCCCAATTATGTCAAGAGGGGAAAATGGTGTCCCTTTGAAAAGTGTTTTAATCAAACCCAATTAATTCCGCTCCTTTCCCTTATTATTATTTCCACCGTGCTAGTCAGCCTGTTAACTAGAGCCTGGGCCCCAGCTAAGGTCACGCTTGGCCAAGCAAATAACATCATAATGTGTGTAATTATTTACTAGTTATTTACTAACAAATCATGGGTGTTGATACATTAAGTCTTCATGAGAAAGGTGTGGTATAAGAGAACTATCACTAAATATACCAACGTCTAACAGTTTTCATCTACATCCTTTCAACTGATAGTAATGCCAATCTGCTCAGTGCTCAGGCATATTAATGATAAGAATTGTAAGTTTGGTAAATGCTCTCCTTGCAAAACTTAAAGGTAGCAACTAATAGGAAAGCAGTGAGAAAATTAACTTAAAACAGTACACAAATGTAGCCTACATGTTTTTGGTAATTATTATTCATAGTGCAGAGGTGTTAGGAGGCCTACATATTGTTTGATAAAACTCTCAATTCAACTAAACAAAGAGTCTTCTGCTCATTACTCAGTTGGGTTGAACCCTTAGTCACAGTAGCATTTTAAAGCTGGAAACCAAGATCAGGATGTCTACAATCAGACACTTTTATGACTTTACTATCAGGTGATAAGTAAAGTTTTCTATACAGTGGCTACAATGGGTTTTTACATAATTATTTTATTATTATTTTTAACCCATTCAGTATGTAAAAACTAAGACAAGGCTGTCTCCAAAATCTTTTAACTCCAGTGTATTTTTTTTTAACCCTAGTGTTTATTTTTGTCTAATTTTAAGTGGTGCATTCTAAGAGATCATTTGTCCAAGTTTGAAACCAACTTTTCACCAGTCAGCTACCACTGCATAAGCAAGCAGTTGGCTTTGAAGGTTTGAATTTTGTTATTTTTTTGTCATAACCACCAATGTCCTTGTTTATTTAGTCCTGGTCAAGATGATATGATGTAACTAAACAAGCCGGCCGATGATAGCGTCTGGTTACCATGGAGATAGCTAAAACCTTTCCCGAAGCAAAAATTGAATACATCTCATGGTTGTAAAGGTTAAATCAGAGGGATTTACTTCTTTACCCCTACCCCCATCCTATAGCACACTAATACATTCACTTAAGACTAAAAACCAGTGAATGCAAAAGTATTTTAATTTCCTCTAGATGTACTTTTTCCCAGCAGTTTACCCTCTGTCCCTCCGGTCATTTCATGTGCTGCCCTGGTGCAATTTTAGTGCCTAATACAATAAGCATAACCATGCACTCAGAAGAGTTTTTCATTTTCACCTCTTTCACATCATTGTTCCTTCCCTAATATACTGAGCCCCTCTTAAAACCACTGTTTCAGTATTTAACAGTTTCCTACCCTCAATCTGCACATCTATTTTCCTGTAGATAGAAATTGTGAAGCATATAACAGAAGCACCTCATTGAAGTCAGCTTATAACAGAAGTGGTGAGTACAACAATTTTAGATTTTGTCTTAATTTTTGTCTACACAATTAATACATCTCTGCAAAGTGCTCACATGCAAAATAGACTTTTATGCAAAGCTTCATCCAAAATAAATTGGGGCAGCTAAGCCACGCAGGCTACTGGAGGGCAATTAGAGCTTGAGCCCTTGTGGCCTCTGCAGCCTAGCAGGCGGGGCCTCCTGACACCCCTGGTTGGGCCTGATGGAGTGGAGTTTCATCTGCCTAACGGCCTGGCAAAGCTCCACAAGCCTGAACGAACACAACAGGTCTCCATCAGGCCAGCTCGCTCTGTCACAGCTTACATGGCCTATTGTACACCAGCGCTCATTAACGGCACTAAGTCATGTTGGTGTCTCGCTAATGCATGTGTGGAAAGAAAAACATGATCAGCAGTCGAAATGCTTCTACAGTGGTGCTAACGTAACTTTATTTTTTCTTTTGCACATGGAAAATGAAAGTCACATTCTAAAAACTTGAAAGGACTAGAAATTAGTATATAATAATGTTGAAAACTGATGAAAAGAATATTTTTAAGATAATAAACAATCTTACACATTCATATATGTGTCTTCTGTTAATAAGAAATGTGCCTTCTTGTTTCTTTGGCTTTTAGTCCACTGTTGTCAACAGGGATTATAACTAAGTATACAACCAAACCTCTAAAACTGACAGTGTAGATGCTGCCAATTCTAAAGGCCATCATATACAGGTAATGTTCAATAGTGATGTAGATGAGAACACTTCCTTACACTTATGGTGTCCACAGTAGATTGCCACTGACAGATAGATTTGCCTCAAAGCACAGTAAGTGTACTCAGTAGTGCTTTGCTTACCCAGGATCCCTCTGCATCACTTGAGTGCACACACACCAAGTACATTATAAAAACAGACACACATTATCAACTTGACCACACAGTATGTCTCTGAGCAGCGTCAGTGCAATGTCACTTTAACGTCACCTTAACGTCATCTCAACGTCATTTTCCACTGTGCTACTTCCAAGAGGTATGAGAAGTTGCCAGCTCCCATTAACTTTCTCACTCTAAATCCACTTGACTTCATTGAACATTTTGTCATCAATGACATGAGGAGCATCCTTTACCAAGGATGAAGATTAAGACATAATAAAGAGCAACACTGATATGTTGTGCTGTTTATATAAATTAGAGATAAATTGGCAAGTTTGAGGAGAGTTAATCAGGTCTTGAAATGGGTTTTCCAGGGGCATCTGAGGGCATCCTGTCTATGGCTGAGAATCCGAGGTTAATCGCTTTAAAAGTAGTAATTAGGTGTTAAGAGGTATGCTTGTCTGTTTAAATTAGCCTCTGAGCCAGATTACGCTCTGTGACTTCCGACAACCTCCCCCATCAGGTTTTAAATACTCTCCAAAAGGCCTTTTTAATAATTTAAGTCTAAAAAAAAATTCAAAATTCAAATATTATCTTTAAACCGGGGTCAAACGTAAATGTAAGCGGGAGAAGAAATTTTGAAATAAACATCTGTGCACACTTTCAAAGAAACTGTAGTAGAAATGACCAACTGTTGCAAATTTGTTTAGAAAGATGGACAAAGCATAAACCCAACGGAACAGATATACAGGGAGGTGTTAAAACAAACAAGCATGCCTCTTAAAACAAACAAAATTCATAACAAAGCTTTATAATTTTGAGAACTAGAAACTGTACCAACACACCGTATCAAAGCACAACAGTGTTCATGTATTCTCATGAAGATAGTTCAAGTGAGCAGCAAAATCTTACAAAGTACACAGAGTTAAGTCAGTATCATCTTATTTATAATGTACCTCAAATGCAAGTAAAGCAGCCCGAACACCCCACATTTAAGACAGGAAACTCGTATAAATTGTTGCAATTTGTCAACACATAATAACTAAGGCTGCACTTAGCCTTTCATATACTATATTGCTGTTTGTTTGTGCTGTCTTAAAATGAATCTTGACACAAATAGTGTCAATACAAATTTTATGTAGAGGATTGTCATTTATTAAAACAAAAGAGTGTGTTTCCAAACAGTGTAGTAGTCAAAGATGTATATCTTGTAAGGAAGTCCTTTAGAAGTCATGTATAAGGCAGGAAAACCGTCCTTTCCCGTCCAAGTCTAACGAAAATTGACCCACAGAGGTTTGATCATTTTTCCTCAGGGTTGATAAGTTCATATAAAATTAATAACATTTTTAAGGTGAATTTTTAAAAAAATTCCCAAGAAATTAAGTTTCAGCTATTCTTCAGTGTCAGTGGAAAAATCAGACTTTTGAACTTCATGTCTTCGCGAATCCTCTCCGTTGTATAAAACAGTGGAAAACAAGTTTGTAAACATTCACTGGAGCAGCCTCGAAAGTACCTCATCAGGTCACATGTGTTGCCAGGTTTTATCCATTGACTGAATGTGCTCTTTGGCCTTCATCCTGAGTGCCGCAATGCTGGAACTCCTGTCATCCTCCATTGGGTATTTGTCGTTGAAGCTGGGTGGGCACTGGTATGGAGGTGGACCCATGGGCTGCATACTTTGGACCATGCCAGGTGGGGTGTTGAGAAAGCTGTGGCTCGGATAGGCTGGCTGCAGGCCCTGAGGTGAGCCCATGAACCCTGGGATAGTATGCATGGGCGTGGCACTGGAAATGGGTGAGGTGAGCCAAGGATCTAGGGGCATTGGGTTGGCCACTGGCCCCACATTAGGAGGCATCGGTGGACGACTGAAGGATAGCATAGGGGAATCGTGCAGCTTCATGGTGCTAGTGTCCATCTTCTCTTGACGTCTCCACTTGGCCCTCCGGTTCTGAAACCACACCTGGACAGAAATAAATTCAGTGAGATATGATGGTACAGTGTAATGGAGGCACTGAGACACACAACAAATTATTTAATGTGAGAATTGAGATTTTCATCTTCCATGATTCTGAATCAATTTTTATAATAATATGAATTAATAACATTATGTTTACATAGGAAAATAGCCAGAACTTGATTGCGAAAGTTGTGCAGCTCCCAGATGGTGTAGAGCATGCACATACCAGAGTAACCTTATAGTTCATTTTGTGGTTACTAAAATAATAATTAGCTTTCCAAGACAAAGTATTTTGTGATAGTACATTATCACCAAAGACTAATGATAGCGAAGCAGAGCTGAACTCCAGCACTAACAAATAACACCAGCAACACTTCAGCATCAAATCGGATCACTTCAAAATCAATGAAGAAAAATACTCTATCTGTAGTCTGTTTGATATTTAAAGGCTCTCTACAATTGCTTTTCCCAGTATTGTTTTTGCATCCGAGAGACTCTTACTCCATTACTCACACACGCACACACACACACAGACTTCGTTTTTGCAAAGAATATTTAACTAATGGTGTTGGTCAGTAAATTACACTTTCATGTGATTATTCTTAAATGCCTACACAGGAAGAAGAATGTAATATGTTTCCAAATGAATGCGGTGAACATTTTTAAATCACAAAAGTTTCTCTGCTTTTTTCTGTTTGTCGCCTTGACAGTCACCTTCATCAAGACGAGTTAGCATAACTGTCAGTTATGTTTCATATTTCAGTTCAGTGGACAAAGGACACAAATCAATAGCTTGATACAGAGTGCACTAGGATAAGAGCTTTAAAATAGTGTCCCACTTTCTATCTATTGAATCAAGGATCAGTTTTGAACTGAAATACATCCTTGAAATAAATAATGTACATGTCTGTTCAAAACTTGATTTGAAGCTGTAAACACTGTTTTTATGAGAGTTTTTGTAGGTAGAACCTATTTGTCACAATTACTAAATTAATTTATATCTGATTAGTAAATGTGGTATGCTAGACATAAGGATATCAGTCTTTACCTGAACCCGAACTTCAGGCAAGTTGACCTTCATTGCCAACTCTTCACGGCTGTAGACGTCTGGGTAGTGAGATTTCTCAAAAGCTCGCTCCAGCTCATGAAGTTGATAAGTGGTGAAGGTGGTACGGTTCCGTCTGTGTTTCTTTTTAGCGTGCTCTTCCTCTTTAGCCATGTCAGGAGACCCCTCATCAATGTCTACCTCCTTTTGCATGTTGCTCATTTCCCCATCACACTTGTCACTGGAGAAAAGGTCTGATTCTGAAAATGATGAAGAAGATAGCAAGGCCAAAATAGGCATCATTAACTGTCTGAAATGTTCACGCTTGAAGGGAAAGAATGTTTGTTACAGCTGCCCTTCTCATTGTGGATGTCAGAAACCAAGCTGAAATTAAAAAGCACTCCTCATTGGCAACATGTCAACATACTTAGGGCTATGACACAGTCATGCTATGTTACATATAACAACCATTTATTCTTTTATTCTTGTACTCTTGAATAAGTAGTTCTGCCTCATTAGTACATACAACAATATAGACAACAAAACTTTAAGTGTAAATCAGTGTTTAGCAGGGTGTCAGTATTCATATTTATTAACATCTATCAAAATGAATGTAAGAATTTTTTTTTAAAACCAACTGGTGTGCAAATGGTAGCCAGTAGCAGTCTTTACAGTTTGGCAACTCCTGACTTTTGACTCTACCATTCTGACCAATCCTATTTGGCTCAGCAAAGGACTACATCAGTTTAGAGACTTTCTACTTTATACATTACCTAATACAAATACAAATAAATAAATAAAATAATGTCAACAGTTACAATACAGTGAATCTTTCAGAATTCACACCTCGACCCTCTTTTGGTTTTCCAAAGACAACTTTCTTGGTATTTATTAATTACGATAGCTGAATACCATAGCCAAAGCATTTCTCAGAGGACCAGTTCTCAAAATAAAACTTGCCATTCTATTTTTTTGAGAAATATTATTACCAACGTCAGCAGCATTGGACACTAAACTTGTAAGAAGTTGCATCCTTTCGAATCAGAGTCAGATTTGCATAAACATGGTTCACATTCCACAGCATTTCTAACAAGTGGGTCAATCTCGCTATTTCATTAATTCTACTCACTGTGACAACAGTAAAACATAGACAATGCCTCATATTCTGAACACTAGTGGTAAAACTGCTCTTTTAATTCTTTCTTTGTGATTGAATACATTTTCTTATGTCTAGTTTTCAAAACAAAATATCCTAGGAGAGAACATATTTACTTTTGTGTGATTGTTTAAATTTCAAGATGAATATATGGAGCTTTTTAACACATAGTCTTAAGTGAAATTTAACTCTTCTTCTCGTGATAAAAACAGCTTAATGTCTGATGCCCTTTATACAGTTGAACACCAGGGGTTTGGCATACCCATATGACATCACGTCTTTCACTGAATTCTTCCCCTGCAGTAATCCCACAGTAACAGATGCTACCAGTTAAACCTGCAAGTCCCCGCCTCCTCTAATCTAACAAGGGACTTTAGTTGGCCTTTGCACAAGCCAAGTAAGCACTCATAGTCTCTGTCTTCCAAGAAATAGGTGTAGAGCAACTGAGCCATGTGTGTGGTGCACCAAAGCTTGTTAATCATACCAATCGTTTTAGGCAAGATGGTCACCAGATCATTGGTTTGGAATAATGATGCCAAGCAGCAAAAGCTGTCAATTGGGATGGGCTGGGATAAACAGAAAAAAAGTTTTGTTTTTTCCACATTATGTCTATGTTACGTAGTTCCAAGAAAGAAAAAAAAACACCATGAAAGTATCCAGCCTGACACATCAATCTTATCTAATGACAAAATTTAATGACGTAAATCTAATTTTTCCAGAGGGATCAAAAGTGTTGCAATATTTTGCTTTGATTTATAACTTTTAAGTTTTTTTATTATGCTAAAAATGATAGCAGTGCTAAGCTTGTACTGTTTACACTGGAATACTATAGTGAAGAGTTTTCACAACAGGAAAGGGTATCAAAACAAAAACAAATCATCTTTGTTGCATAATCCACTTCTCCACTGCCCATGCATTCCAGCTCTATCCGCTGACTGCTCTATCCTCGCTCACACATCGGCCTGCATCTGTTACCTTAAAATGTTTTGCTCTAATTATTTTGATTTTGCTCAACATGTCAAAGTTACCAAAGACCACAGGTAAATCGGCTGAATTGACTTTTGGAGTGGACATAGTAGAGTACAAGTGTAACTGATTACATTGCTTTGATTAATTTGTGGTGTTCCAGGGGTTTAGAATGAACAGTGCCAGGGCCCTAAAACATCTGATTGGAGTGCAGTATTCATGTTAACAAGTCAACATGTCCTAAAAGGGCAAGTGTTTAAAATGATAGTGTTTTTCCAAACATTGTCTCTTGGTTTTGAATACATTGCTCAGTATAAGCCAAACATAGCTTTGGAAGAATAGCTTGAACACAAATCTAACATCACATTAAGGGGTAACAGCAGGTTTGCCACTAGTCAAGCCTTTATTTTGCTGGCTTTTGTTTGTTATTATTGTATTGTAGGCCAGTTACATTAAATCATAGGTAACTATTGTCTGTTTTCTTTCATCAACTATTATCTTTAGATTGAATCACACAAGTATAACTGGACTTATATGTATTTCTATGCTCCTCCTTTTGCACTCTGACCTTATTGCTCATTTTGCAACTCAGGGTCTAAAGTAGAATAATTATATACGTACTTCACATCATTGTCATTACAGACAACCACAGCCATCATGACATTAAACTTTGTTATGGAAGACAGTGTACTGGATACCGGTCCACTACAATGGGAAAACAGTGTAGGGGTTTTGCATTCTAAACAAGAGATACACCAAGACACTCTAATAAACTTTATACATGTCCATTGTCACTCTCTGCACAGTCTAAGATAAAATCCCTGAACTTACTGTGATCATGAAAACATCTACAGAGACTGTTTGTACAAGACAATACGTTTTTTTCTGAAAAGACTCACCATGGTAGGAAGAATGCTGGGAGCTGTCACCCAGCTCTGAAAGATGCCCATAGGGATCTGAGGGGTCCTGCTTGTCAGAGTGCTGTTGGTTTTCTCCATTGGCTTTTTGGCCCTCATCATCTCCTACTGAATGGAGTAAAGGGTCCTGGTCTTTAGTGAATCCCAGTATGACATCGATGCTGTGGACCCTGCCTCCATTGCTCGACCCAGCACCTTTTGCCATATCATAGTTGTCCAGGCAACTGTCGTCCACTATTCCGAGTGTATCCATTGACAAATGCATCCGTGCCTTTGGAGATACTTTCTCTCTTCCTTGTCAGAAAACCCCCCAAAATGCTACCAAGTGAGACAATGCAGAGCAGTTGTTGTAGAGAGCAGTTATCCTGCGTCACATGCAAAAGAACAGCCTTATTCTTCAGGGAACACTTCAGTGAAGTTGAATATGTTTTTTTGTGGATAAGCAGAACAAACTCACATCTTTGTCTGCAAACAAGTAAGTGAGAGAAAAGGAAAAAATGAAATGACACATTCATGACACTTAATGAATCATTGAATAGCTTGTTAGTCTTTATAGGCTGTTTACGTGCAGTTGTTATAGTGGAAATGAGATTTGTTCTGACAAGCGAGATCCCTCATTTTGATTATTAAAATACTCAAAGTAGTACAAGTACTTCAATAGTGAGTATGAATTTCCTCCATGAAGTTCATGTTTTTCTACCACAAGAAACTTCATCAAATCATGCTATCTTTGTATCGTTTCTGTCACAGTCATATGTTGTTGACTACAATCAGAGCATTATTTTGTCAACAAAAGATAAAAGTGGGAAGAATTCTAGTGAATCAATGATGAATCTTTGCTCTGCACATGGACACTTTTTGTATCAGTGCATATTATATGTTTATAATGGTTTAAAAAAGAAAACCAAATTACTCAATTATCAGATGCCCATCTAGTTTTATTTTAAACATTTAAAACAGCAGCATTTTGAAGTATTCACGTTGAACTTAAACGATATTTGAATCTCTTACTTGAACATAAATTAACTTTCTGGAAACCTATACAATACATCATTATCTGTTACGAATGACAAAATTTACAATAAAGAAAGTACATAAAATAATCTTACCTTTGTTCAAAGTCCTATCAGAGGTTAGACAGTGCACATTGCGTCTCTGTAGTCCATAAGTACACAAATGACAATATCTACTGTAGGCATTTGTTACTCCCTGTTAAGTCCTTGAAATCCCCTGCACACAAGTGAGCAAAGGACATGCTGTTGGAGCCCTGTGCAACAAGCATATGTAATGTCTTTCTCTCCTGACAAAAACTCTCCTTAACCACACAGGACACCAAAGCTTGCGGGGGAATGGTAGTAAAACCAAAGGGTTTAAGAGGTTTATTAATTGGAATCCTTCCCCTTTAAGAATGACTGACAGTTGTTTTCTGGTCAAGTAATTGCTCCAAATGTGTCCTGCATTCAGACCACAGAGGGAGGCCATTGCTAATGAAGCCTTGACAAAACTTTCAAAAAATCTATTGTTTGAAAGATAATGGCTCGTACTGAGAGTTTCCACTAATCCCTTCATTATAGACAATGTAAGGGAGAAAAGACACAGAGATGGACTTTTAACTTGAATGGCTACACACTGTAAAGAAGTAGGCAATTCTTTATAAGCACTGTTGCATTTGGAATAGTAAGCTTTAATAATAAAATAGAATTTAAACAAATAAATGAATCACTTGTAATAAGTAATGTTATTTAGGTTTCCTATTTAGATGATTTGTCCACTTGAGTTACTGTAAATAGTATACAGCTAAGAGGATGTAATGCATAAAAATAATAATAATCATAATAATAATAATGATAGTCAGAGGTCTGATCCTGCATTTCTCATGTTTATACGAGAGGGAATGACAAGAAGTAAGAATAACAATGTAAAAGTCTAGAATTATCCCACTTATCTTAATCATTTCAAATACTTTCAGTTAAGACTTTACATGTGTCAGATAAATAAGTGACAATTAGTGTGGCTAATGGTTGAAAGTGTTACTGGGTTAAGGTTAGGGCAATAGGGGCATTTTATCCTGCAACCTGCAGTTTCCCTTCTGCCATCTGGGACAGCCAAAGCTGTGGCAGCTACAGTAGGTGTTGCAGAGATCAATCCCATCCATAATGAGTTTAAAGACTTCATTAGAGATTTCCTCTGACCTCACTCCTCCCGATGCTAAGATATATTTAGGAGTTCTTTGCACGCCAAAGGCGAAATCCAAAATGGAAAAGTTGTACACACAATAGTTTTCCCTACAGAGTGTCATGTGTATAAATGTTTAAAGAATTAATGTCATTATTGGTCTGCCAGACTGCTTTAGAAGATAAGTGAGCATTATGTTTTTAAGTTTTCAGTTGTATACTCTGCAATGCTTTCAACATGGACTATTTTTCTAGCAGGGCATTGTTTATGGAAATTATTACAATTACCTGTAGATACAAATATTTATAGCATGCTCATAATCATGCCACTTCTCATAGTCTTAGCAGTGCATTTTAATACATAACATACATGTTTATTACATTTTATTACTTGTTAAAGACCATTAATGTTAGTGACCATCTTATTGGACTCAATGACATTCCCAGGAACCTCACACGTGTCTGCATTATGGGCTCATGCCTAAACAGATGAGGAATACTTAATACTAACAAGTTCAAAGCCATCTGGCAAAACTGGGCTCCACTGCCAATGATCTCTACAAGCAGAATGGATATGGCTATACTGTAGTTTTCCAAGAAAGCAGAGACTACAAAGCCCATTACTTCTGTCTGTGAGTGATTACCATTGTTATGACAAGAAACAACTAATGACTTTGCCATATGGTAACTTTAAAGAAAGTCAGACATGTAGTGTGCGCTGGCCTGGCCATCTTTCTCCAACTTTCAGTGTATGTTTTAAATGAAAAGATCTGGCAAAACAGGCTATTAACAGGCTATTAATTTCATTAGTTAATAAATATTCATGAAGGTATGAATATTATAAACTGTTAATTAAGGCATTCTGTCAAGTCAAACATTGTACCTGGGTTTCTATTTTTGGAAATATACCCTTAGCAAGATAACACATCAAATGAAGCATTAATTGCTTTAGTAAGCTGACACTATGAGACAATCAAAGGATTTAGAGGATGATAATTAGTGTCATCAATTAGTGATGCCAGTGAGAAGACTCATCGTGAGAGATTCCGCGTATCCACTGCATTACTCAGAACATAGAGCAGATCGTCCACAAATCAGAAGATTGTCGATTTAGTCGGTGGCTCCTCCAGTCTACATGTCCAGATACTGAACCCCAAATTGCTCCAGATGGCTGTGCCAGCAGTGTGTGTGTGTGTGTGTGTGTGTGTGTGTGTGTGTGTGTGTGTGTGTGTGTGTGTGTGTGTGTGTGTGTGTGTGTGTGTGTGTGTGTGTGTGTGTGTGTGTGTGTGAATGTGCGTTAGATTAGATCCTGATGAACAGGTTGGCAGCCTTTGCCATCATTGATTGAATGTTTGGGTGAATGTTGGGTGAATGTTGACATCCGTACTGTAAGGCACTTTCAGTTTGAAGACTAAAAAAGGGAAAAAATAAATGCAGTCCAAAAATAAATTTACCATCCAGTTGTTGTCACAGAGACAGCTATACTTTTGTTGGAAAACTTTGAGGTATCAAAATAATTTTACTGACCAACAATCTTAACAGTATTAGAAGGTAATGACAGATATAAACAATGTTATTTTCCAATGATTCACATGTTCAGCAACAACATGTATCTGCAAGCAATCTTAAACTAACTTGATTGAAATTGATTGACTTGAAGTCAGTTGAATCACTTGAGATGGCCAGTTAATGAAGCTATTGTTTTGTTTATATATTATAGTATTTTATTTCTCTCTCTTTCTATGTTTCTGTACTTTGTTTTTATTATTAGTGTGTGTGTGTGTGTGTGGGGGGGGGGGGGGGGGGGGGGGTATGTATGTGTTGGATGATTGGGTTTTATTTTTATTTCTCAAATTCCATGTTTTTTCAATTTTTTCTGTTAAATTTTTCTTTTATGTAAAGCACATTGAGTTGCCACTGTGTATGAAATGCGCATATAAATAAAACTAAACTGCCTTGTTTTCTTAGTGACAATCAGCACTGTCATATTAAAATAAAGACTTTACAAACCTCGTAGGCAAATGTATACATCAGTTTTACTTATCTACACAATAAATATTTACGTTAAAATTTGTGGGTTAAGGCCTTGAATGCTTTAATGTGTTTTTTAAGAAATCAAATGCAATTCATTTCAGTTGAAGTAGTGATTACACCAGGCTGACCCAAGAGAACCATCACTGCAGTTATAACAATATAATATAATATAACAATAACATTGTTAGTATGTATTTTTACATAGTCTAGCAGTCCATATTTTTCTAGCCACCCTGTCTAGAAAAATATGTCTACAAATGACAAAAATCAGACTAGAATAGCTGGCAGAGCCCCAAAAGGATGTATCACATTCTGCTTAAAATGCTTACTGGAGATATCTGACCTATCTCTAAGAGTATAAAAACCTTGTACTCTGGAGCAAATCTTTGTCAGTGTCTCATGCATGCAGACATGAACCGGGCTCGAAATAAATCATATATCAAGACAGAATTCCTGATTTGATTCATCTTTGCCGATCGACGATCATCACAGAAACACGTATCATCAAACATTAATGATGGCTAGGTTCAAATAGTGAGAGCCAGCATGTATAATTCATGCCAGAGCCCTGGAGATTATACACCTCAATGGAATCCAATGAATTCTTATAAATGACACCTGTAGCAAGTCAAAATGTTTACTGAGTCTTTTGTGTCCACATCTGTATTTGGAAATGCTATGCATCTGTTGACAGATAATATTTACCACCTACTCTGAACTAATTCAAGCGTTTCTTTATACCTTTATTGTTTGGCCCACTACATACCGTATAATAATAATATTAATTTGAGACCCGAAGGAGGCTCCTAATACCACCCAAGTTGTTGGCAAGAGAAATTGATAATCATTTTATCACATTAATATATTAAATCTGTCCCTCTTTGCTTGTTTCCCCATTATCCTAATTGAGTACAAATTGGTTAAGAGGTTGCAGCGTAGCTATCAAGCTCCTTAGTTTTATCAGATGACAATTTAAGCCCCTGAGATCCTATTAGGAAGAAAGCGGATAATGTTTAAAGGCGCTGTGTCAGCTTACAGGGGGAAAGGGGGATGGGGAGCAGCAGGGGTATGACAGGGAGATGATGGAAAGGGAGGGTAAAATGCTGAGAGACTGACCATGTGATCAGCTCGGGCTGAAATGTGAGGGGAAAGCTGACTCTTTAAAATACTGTCATTCTGTTCTGTCCAATATGCAAGTAGTACACATTTCACCTGGCTTTAAACTAAGACTTTATTTACTGGTGTAATAAAAGTAAAATTTAAAATTTTTAGAATTTTAAAATGTAATCTAATGTAATCTAATGAGTCTACCAATAATGCAGTAGAGGGGGCAAGAAGGTATCAGGGTTAAAGTTTAATCCTCGATTAAACAGTATGTCCTATAATGTATGTAATAATCTATGTGCTTCTCCCTATAGGTACTATGGGTACAGTACGAGCAACTAAAAATACCTGCGAAGTCAAGGTGTGCAGATAGAGATAAGAGTGCATCATTGATGTTCTTGCATAGGACAAATTCCTAAATTTGCTTATTTTCAATCCCATACTTTTGTTCTTCCACTATGCTTCTAATATGAATACTTCTTATTTAATATTTTTTAACTGGCGCAGACAAAGTCATTAGGTGAGGAGGAAAGAAATCTTAAAAGCATTCAGGTACTTTATCTTTTAATCTTTTGGTTTGTCACAATAATTAAAGGAGTTAACCCTCCCTCCACTCATCCAGATTAGGACTCTTTTTGACCTAGTGGTTAATTCTTCCCTCACTTAAAGTCTCATTTAACTTCTTTATCTTTTAAACAAAGCTGTTGAGTGGGTGTCTGAAACAGCAGCACTTCGTGTTCTTTCCATTTTTAATTTCATTTATTATTGTTGAATTGATATTTTCACCAGATTCTGATAAAAAGGCAAATTAATACTCCCACTATGAATAAAGATAAGGTCTTCTAATATGAAGATGACAAATTCATTTGGGGAAGTAATGTAAAAGCTGTGAGGTAGAGGGGCCCTCTTTAGCCAAATCACTTTTCAATTATAATATTTTATAAAGAGAAACAACTTCCTGGATCAAAATAAATAGCCAACAAATCCACATTGAACTTGAATTGTCTAACATTGCAGTTCATATGACCACATTTTGAAGGCATATGAATGGTGCAGGTTAATTGCATTAAATGAATAGTAGCCACATGAGAAAACACTTTTCCTCGGCAGTCTGCTTCATCTACGTTACTGTGGCCTGGGTTTGCTTTTTTGTCATTTGTGTCATCTTCCTTATCTTCTTCCACTATTTTTGCATGGTCCTCTGGCAGGTCAGTGGCATCTTGAGCACTCTATGGGACATGGCTACGTCATGATTGACAGGTTGATTGGTTCACAGGTTCAGGAGGGCACCTCATGCCCCTCCTGATGCCCATATAAGTAGAATCCGTGTTTTTATTTTTCCCAGCATGCACCTGAAGTTTTCAAGATGGCGCTGCTCAGATCCGATACTATTGGCTTCTGAGCAGCAGTCCACAAACCAATGGGTGACGTCACGGATGTTACGTCCATTTCTTATATACAGTCTATGAGTAGTACCCAGATAGGACCCACCGGACTCTGATGCTGACGTCACAGAGGCGACGCACCAACAGCATAACAAAGCAAACGACAACAAGGAGGTAAACTTGGAAGGAGCTGAGGTGGTTGCCGCGTTTCTGATTTGTGTGTACATGTACATGGCGGTGGACGGCATGAACTTTTTTCCGGCAGTGTAGGCACTTTCTACCACTTTTCCTCTTCTGCTTTGGTTGGTTGGTTTAAAAATGCTGCTTATTTTGGCACTTTCTGTTGACGCCACATCCCGCTTTGAGTATACCCAATCAGCACCGAGTAAACCTCAAACCACACCCAGGAGTTTTTCGGGGCTTCTCGGAGTACATACCCCGAGGCAGGGTCTCGTTAAGCCCCTGTAAAAGTTGCTGCTATGTAGCCCTGCTATGGAGACACGCACTAACGGCCCCGGCCCCATAAAATTACCCTGACGTTCCTGCAGTGGAAATAGGGCTACTCATTTCTTTTTATTGAAGAATATCACCACTAGCTAGCAAGTTCCACTAATGAAGCTCCACTAACTCAGTGATAAACAAATTTTATTTTATCCTGTTTTTTTTGTTTTTTTTCTTTTATTTATTTGTATCCCTGTTTAAAATACATGATGAAGTACCAGATTTAGCTACTAGCTACTAGCTCCCTTCCATTAGTTTGTCAGTATAAAGATTTTCATATGAAGTAGCAGCAGCCGGAAATGGAGTTACATCCAGGTAACTACTATGTTACATGGGTGATCATACCAGCTCAACTCAAGTAACGTAGTGCAAAAACAGGCGTTTTCAAAGGGCATGGAGTGGGAATGAAAGATAATGTTGCTTTAAGGAGTTTATTGGGTGCTTCTGTTATAAACACGTGTTAGATCACAAGGATACACACAATGCATTTTAGTGAGAAACAGTTATTGTAAACGTAACTTTTTTTGTTTACCAGAAAATGCCACTGGCACCTTTAAATTTGTCTGTCCATCCTCTCCTTAAGCTAAGCTTATCTGTCAACTGGCACCTTGGTTTTAGTGCAAACCTCCCTTCTAAGCAACATTCTTTAACATCAACAAACAAATATAAAATAATAATACTCAAAGAAATTTGTGTTCAATCTGCAGCTTTAGCTTTTAAACATGAAGTCCACTGCAGCAACATCTGAATGTTTACCCCTGAAAACCAGTTAGATTATTTTTTAAAGAAAGAAAAAAACTATAATATGGTTAACAAAGTAATCATGCCTGCTAAACATCAGCATGTTAGCATTGTTATTGTAGGCATGTTAGCATTTAGCTTAAAGCACTGCTTAGCTACGTACACGTTGTTTCCCCCCACTCTGCCTTTTCCAAGAAACCCAAGCTAAACAAGTGTGTCTTAACATAAGGACGGGATATTAAAAGGTTAAAGGTTAGATACAGAAGCAGGTGGCTTTGAGTAAAGCTTTCCTTAAACATCAGTGTCTTACCATCAGCAGTATTAGAACAGGAACATAATGTTGTTAGCCAGGAGAAACAATTCACGCCAGGAACATCTGATCAGGGTAAGTGAGAACATACCATGAAACACTATCTTATTGATCTAATCAACTACTCACCGTGTACAGTATTGATTCAGTTAAGGAAGCTGTAATTCCTATCCTCATCCATATGGCCTTTTGTGGAGCTGTTGGATTGGATTGGATCTTCTGTATCGTCCCTGAGGGCCAGTTTGATTTGCATACAGTAGTCAACACAACCAATACATATTATAAAATATATAAAAAGACAAATACATATATTGAACATACTGTAGATGTCGTCATTAAAAAATTGCAATGAGGTACAAAAGCACTAAAAGCCTATCAGTCCTTTGTTAAAGTGTATGTGTAATAGCAATAAGCCTACAGCTTGTTTAAGAACCGCTGAGTGTCTAAATGATCTCATATTCGTTTGATTTGGTCCTCCTGGGGTAAATGTACCTCTTCCCTGATGGCAGGAGTTGAACCTCCAGTGCTAGGTATATCTGCGTGTCATCTGCATAACTGTGATAGTCTACATTAGAGTTCTGCAGAATTTGACCCAAAGGCAGCATATATAGACTGAACAGAGGGGCTCCAAGAACTGACCCCTGAGGAACTCCACATGTCATAGCCACTCGATCGGATTCATAACTTCCAATGGTCACAAAATAACTCCGCTTTTCCAAGTAGGACCTGAATCATTCTGGGACTGTTCCAAGTCCTGCCCAAGTTTCCAACCTGTTCAACAGTATACTGTGATCCACAGTGTCAAATGCAGCACTGAGATCCAACAGGACCAGAACTGACACCTTGCCTGAGTCAGTGTTTAACCTTATGTCATTTAACACTCTAATAAGAGCTGTTTCTATACTGTGGTGAGGTCGGAAGCCTGATTGAAATTTGTCAAAAAGGCCACTGGAGTTCAACAAATTGCTGAGTTGATTAAAAAACACTTTCTCAATGATCTTGGCTATAAAAGGAAGATTTGAGATAGGTCTGTAGTTGGTTAACATGGAAGCATCCAGCGTTCTCTTTTTTAAGAGTGGCTTAATGGCAGCTACTTTTAGGGGTTTAGGAAACGTGCCTGATTGAAGTGAGCTATTTATTATTTGTCGCAAATCTGTTTGAACAGAGTTCACAATAGTTTTAAAAAAGTCTGATGGCATTGTGTCAAGACACCATGTTGATGTTTTTGATGCTGAACTGTTTCCTCTATGGTTAACCAGGTTTCAGTACATGCGTTCACATTTGCTTGAAACTCATCGACTTTATAATAATAGAGGAAATGGACAAGCGGCGCAGGCCAAGTCTGTGTAGCCTCTGTCGCACTCCTCCTTTCCAGCCACAATTCCTCACTCTTACTGCTGTCTGCCATCGAAAATGAACAACTCTGAGTTTATAAATCTCCGGATCAGGAGGTCACGACTGTGTAGGAGTCTGTGAGGCTTATTCCTTTGTTGAAACTTCATAATAGTCAAAAGAGCAACCATAAAAAAAAAACTTTAAACCTGTTTTATTTGTTGCCTTATTAGTTAAGATTACTTACTAAAGACAAGGGATGACAATTGGATCTTGTTTCTGTTTCTGATCGCTGCTTCACTTGAGGCATAGGTTTGTACTGAAGGAGAAGCTAAATTCATATCTTTATTTGTTACACATGACGAGTTGATCCAGACATAATTCAGTTAAATACCAATAAATTAATATAGTCGCTTTTAGGGGTCGGTATGTTTTGTTGGGGTTCAGTCCTGGTTTAATCTAGTTTCACGTCATTAAAGAATATTGTCTACATTCCACAAATGAGTTCATGAGCCAGAATACAACACATTTATTTTTATTAAAAAATAGGTCAAAGTATAATATCAGGATCTCACATTTAAACTCACCTTTGGATTGAATTGTACGAAATAGTAGGGTTTATTTAAATTAACTTATGCAGAAGATTGTTACCTACCTTCTTCACGTCCTCAATCCAGATTAACACACTCACAGAAATATTTAAGCCTAATTCATTAGATTTATGTATTTCAATTGCATATAAAATTTCCATCCATTTGAATTACTTAGATTTAACATAAACAGGCCAATAAACTTTATGTGCTGCATATTTGACAGTCAAATGTAAATTAAACAATTAAGAATGAGATTTATGTAATAATACTAATAAACCCAATGTGTTTTGAATAAACAATGACAGATTTATGTATTCACCATAAATAAATCCAATTTGTTTCAAATACTTAAGAACGAGTGTATGTATTCAATATGAATTACTCCAATGTATTTGAAATACATAGAAAAAGGTTTATGCACTATATGCAATTTAAATGAAATTCATAAAGTTTATGTACTTAAAATAATAAACCCGATGTATTTTAAATTATTAAATTTTAATTATTAATTAATTAAAATTATTAATTTTGTTTTCCATTCAGCCTGTACCTACAGTAATACTTGCAGTAACAATATTATAAACAGTAATATCAGCTTGTTTAACATTTTATTTATTAGACTTCTCAGGCATGTGGCAAGTTATGGCAGTGAGAAAACTCAAAGGCAGCAATACATCACACTACACCACCTCCATTCAGCATGATACAAAGCCATAAAAGAGGAGCTGAACACAGAACCAGTGCTCATTCACATATGTTGAAAAGAAAAAAAGAGAAGAAAATGCCCTCATTTCAGCATGCAAAAAATACAAACAAAAATAAACCAAACACCTAAAAATACTCATTTGTGCACATTTAGGCAGAGACATTTTACTTATTTTGCCACACAATAGCCTAACAAATGCAAACATTTAAACACGTGGGGAAAAGCTAACTCATAAGTACTGAAATTTGCAGCAGGTCCACCACTTTGCTGCACTGCATTCTCCAGAAGGCAACATCAGTGCATCAGGTGAATTACACAGTCACATATTAACTTTTAGTTTTAGGACGTCTGGTCTCTGAATCAGCATAAGCACATTTACTTTTATCATTTTAAATTAACATTTGGAAACAGACCTTTCTGCAGCAATAACAAACTGTGTCATTCTGCTAAAATGTATGAAACTTCAGGACAGGTAAATCAAGCAGAATAACTGTATGCTTGCAGTACACCAACATTTCAAGGATTACCAGACATTCATTTTTTGAAATTTTCGTCATTACCTGATCAATCCAAGACACTGCCATAAAGCCAAGTGGTTGAATGGCTTTGCACCACCCCACTGACATGTTAAATTACAGGTGCATGGAGATATTCTGCAGCAATAACAACCAAGAACTGTAAACACATTGCAAAATTTGCACAAATACTCAAACAACCACTGAAAATTGCAGTCGCTTTGCTATACATTTTCCAGGGGGAAACATCTGCATATCAGGTATCAGGCCCATCACTGGAACATCTTAATTTTCAGTGCTTGGACTTTTGGTGAAAGCTTGGTCGTGTCCAGTTCCATCAGGATTTTTTGGAATACTTCAAATGTGCTCTTGAGGTCCTTAGGGTAGCTTAAGTTAAGTGCATAAATCAGTCCGAAGAGCATCATGCATCCAAGGGTGACACTTTGTAGGTTTTGCAGAACTTCCACACCTTCAAGTACAACACCAACATCTGCATATATCTCGTCTCCAGGTTCAGCACCATCCACCCGAATGACGTAGATGCCCATTGTTGTCTGTGCAATCCCCAACTCAGCCTCTGCACACTCGCTGTCCTGGAGAATAGACAAAGAAAATGAGTTGTGTTCATTCATTTTTTAAAGGCATGTGGTTTTAAAACTTCACAGGGAGTGTTCTCCAAAATAAGTAAAATAGATATGGCCCACCAAAACGACTTTAAGAGGCAATCCAAAGCTAAAGTTTTGAAGGATGCACAAGACTCACTAATATTGTTTCTTTCCAGCCCTCACATTTGCTAACCAGTAGTACTACTCTATCCCTACACAAGCGCTCCAACCACAAATTACTACAACAGACAGTGTTGAGTACAACTGATACAGGAACAAAATCCACTATTTTGCAAGCATGAGGGCTGAAAAAAAAAAAAAAAAAAGTCCTTCTTCTTCTCTAGTGAGTGACTCTGAATTTGAATTTCAAAGGCCGTTGACACACCAGTTGCATTACCGCCACCTACTGGACTGGAGGGTGGAGCATGGACGTACTAAAATTACATAAACCTAATGGAAACCAGTCTCATAAATTTGAACTAAATGAACCTTGGTTGAGCCACAGCTCATCATATTTAAACTATATTCATACGTTTTAACTGATTACATTTCATTGGTTTCGCAATTAACAGATTTATGTTGATTTTAAGGAATCTGAATAAATAAATTCTTAAAATTTTATTATTTAAATAAAATCAAATAGATGCAAATACTTAAAAATAAACTATGGGATAATTCATTTTTCTGAGTGGATGTATGGCCTGGAGAAACTGACTTAACACCTCTGCTCTACCAGGCTCATCTTTATATTTTGTTCTGTGTCTATTTAAGGGTGGTCTGCTCAGGCCCTGACCCTTTTTTAATAAGATTAGCTGCACTAAGAGCTGCAGCTTGGCACATATCCTCAGGTACTTGATGTCTTGACCAGGTCTACTCTGTCACCTTATTCCTCTCCACTACTGTCTCATCTATACATGAAGAAGATATCAGCATTCACTGTATGTGCTTCATTACTTAGAAACAAAGCAAAGAAACTGAAATCTATCTGAAATCCAGTGTAGTCAAATCCATTTAACCACTGACGATAATGTTTGGTATTACTGGAGCTGCCACTCAGCCACTGGCATACACAAAATGAGGACTATAGCAGCATCTTCTTAACAGTTTAATCAGACATTCCAAGTCAGGTATTCCAAGTAAGCCCCTAGTGTTGACATGTAGCTATGTTTAATTAGTTATAGGAAAAAACTATAAATGTGCTCCTAAACTGAATAATAATATAATATTAATAGAATAGAACTCTTTAGAAGTATTTATTGTCACTGTACATGTACAACAAAATTGAAAAGATGGATGCAGATGGATTTTATGCAAATATTGAACATATATTGTTCTGATTAACAAAGAAAATGTAAATGAACGTGTGTGTGTGTGTGTGTGTGTGTGTGTGCGTTTGTGTGTACACACACCTAAATAAAATTTAAAATGTCATATCGGACACCCTGTACCACTTGAATTTAAAGACATAACTGACTTGTATAGGCTTCACACTTTCACATGCAGAATGAGACCTTATTGCTTAATTGAACATGCCCAAAACATCAGCATCACTTCAGATTGTAAAGTGATTAAAAAATAATTGTTTTAAAGCACATTGGCTAAGAGACATGTTTAATGGTAACCTCTTTTGCGCCCTGACAGGTTATTATACACGGAGCCTAATCTGCTTCTCTGGCTAATTTGAGCCCCAAGCTAATAAACCCCCACCTAAAGCTACCTTATAAGCCTTGTGTGCATCCGTTGATGTCACACATGCATCACACAGAACCACACAGGCCAGAGAGCTCAAACTTAAAAAACAAGGGAAAAAAAGTCAGGTATCAAATGAGATGAAAATCTAATCTAGAATAATAGGTTGATATTAGTGCAACATGTTTGCAACTATGCAAGAATAATACAGTGAGATTAAGAATAATACAGCATTTTATGGCCATATTGATTTAACCTAAACACCAGAAAGAAGTGTTATTACCTGAAGAGGCTTGATTATACTCTGAAAAACTGTGTTTTGTTCATTTTATGGTTATGTGATTGTAAAGGCAGTATCGATAACCAGCGTCATCACTTAGAAACACCAATGGTAGCTTCTGTGTAATAACGATGAATCATTGCTGGAAATTTAAACCCGCCTGAGTCTACCAACATTGCTCACATCGCAATAGCGCCCTGTTTCACTGGATGTACCTGGTCCCCATTCAATTGTGGACATTTAAGGTAATATGGGTGCTGTATACCAGTGCTGTGCAGTATCATTCCTCCACTGTTGAAGGTGAGGCCTTTTGTTATGTGTATATCTGGTTTATACCTGTGGCTCTGACACAAACATGAAGTAGGAGCCTACTGTAGTTAGTAATACTAATCTTGCATGCTAATCCCTGCTTAATGGACATGTAGGTCATATTTTCTCTTTACAGATTTCCACTATTCAACAATTCTGAAGGAATTATTCTCACATTAATTATGCTTACGTTTGCCGATAAAATGTAGCCCAATTTATTTTCAGCACACGCGTTGTGCTATACCAGTCATAAATGCTATTTTTGTAGCACTCAATTTGCTTGGATGATGTCATATAAGTGTGTGTCATGCTTACTCACTTTTTCTTCCCCCAGCTGCCTCTGGTACTCCTCAAACTCCTCCCTGGACATGTCTATGGACTCCTCCACTTGCACCTGTGTCCTTTATTTTACTTCCTCCGGTAAAACTCTTCAGCTTATCAACCTCCATTTAATTTATTAGGAACAGCATTGCTCACTCCAGGTAGATGTTAATGGTGCAATTCTACAGGGAATGGGGTGAGGGAAACCAAGGGCCAGTGGAGAGGAGAAAGGTAATTGATAAATATTATATCTGTTAATTCAACAGATTATTGTCTCTCAAACTTTTCAGATGGAAACCTTGTCTAGACTGTATCAGAAACTAATGGCTTGAGTAAAACCGCTAAAGAGCTTAGCTCTTAAGTGACAGCCTACAGTGAATGGCAAGACATTGTCAACAAGATGCAGCAAAACAGACCATCAAGATGTAGGCCACAGCAGTTTCACTCCACCTCGGGTTAAAAAAAAAAAAAAAAGTTCACTCTTCACTCTTTCACAATAACAATATGAAGAAAATAAATTGTCATTATTGTGCAGAATTTCAGTTCAAATTTTTCATATTAAAAACATTATTTTACTTAACACCGGTTTGTGAATTGTTTTCTTTTACTATGTGTTGCACTTGATATGATCAAAAATAACAAAGCACTGGTCAAAGTACTTAAAGGATCATTTATGTGATATTGGCATGTCCCGATAGAACCTCTGTCACTAGATGATTTGTGATTTAAGGGGACTCAAGGAGCTATAAGATACTTAAAATGTCCCTGATCAGCTCTTCTGTCTTTTACCCTACTAAGGCTCACTAATTTAGGGACACTGTGGACTTAACGCCTCCGTGACCTTAAATCTCTGCACCTAACAAAGAACTAAAAAGGCTCTGGACATTATACCTGTAGGAGTTAAGAGGCCTTGTGAGGCAGCTGGATTCGCCCAACTCATCCAATCACCTACCAAGTCATTTTTGAAAGTGTCTGCCTCTTTCCAAACAGTTTCTATGGACAACTCAGGTTAGTCAAGAGCACCTAATTACGGAAGATCTGTTAAAAAATATTCACTCATACAGCTGGACTGAAACCCAATTGTCCAACTCAAACAGTTATTGTAAAAAATGGACAAGTCTTGTTCTGATATCTAATTGATTTGACTCATTGTGAGATACATACACACCCAAAACTTAATAACAGTTAAGCTTACCCAAAAAAGTCTAAATACACAGTTTGCCAAAATATGGCTAAATATACGAATTCTGGGTCATGCTTTCCTCTTCCTCAAAGATGTGAAGCTCCACCAGAAGTAGTGTATTTAGCCATAGTATTGTAAATCCACAAGTATGCAACATATTGAGCGAACCATGGACATGTTGAAAGCTTTATAAGGACATTTAAATATTAACTTTATCACCCTAAAACCACATTGTCATTGGAATCTATTGTAAGAGAATTTCAGGGATTGAAGCTGCTCCATCTATAAGAAAACTACAGCATACTTTGCAGTCAACTGAAAATTATTAGTCAATGGAGGCATCATTTTAATCTTGACAGTAATGTTGTGTTTTCAAACATGCACACAAGATATTTGAATCCTAACCGAATTAATCTGCATATCGTGTGCAAACAAATGGCAATTGAAGTCTCAGTTTGGTTAAATTAAAGCTGCATTCACAGACTTCCAGGGACAAGAGCAAGCAAGAGGAAAAGGTGAACCCTACCCTAATATGTCATGTGTAAAAATTCCTCAGCAACAAACTATACTCTAAGACAATCCAGCATTTCATTGTACTTAATATATACTTAATATTTTACAGGTTTTACTGTCTTTATTCTGAAACCCAGCACTTGCTTATGACTTAAGGGAAAAGTAAAGACACAGTTTATGATTGATATAATTAAAATAATGTTTTGTAAAACAAGAAAATAAGCAAGCCCTCCCACTTGTCAAACATTTGATCTTAACTGTGGTAACTAAAAATCATGCTTTAAGGCTGTTCGTCGAATATTATTTGAAAGGGGATTACATATAGGTGAGAAAAAATGTAATAATCTCTGATAATACTTTATATTTACATCTATTGGCATGTTGTTATGTTATGCTATTGATTTGACACTTTTAAGGTCTTTATATTTTTACCATGTGTGGATTTTACATTAACCTGTTTTAATGTCCTTCACTCTTGCAACTTTTTTTAACACCAGCAACCCTAACCCTAACCCTAACCCGACTCAGTAGTGGTTACAGAACCACAGGAAAAACAGACATACCACAAATACACTAAGTCCTCAGGTCATTAATCTTCGTGCCAGAATCAATCTAATATTTATGGCTTTTCTCAGGAGAAATGCTTTTGTTGTTCTCACTAAGGCTGCTGTTGCGTCTAGGTGGTTTTCAGACATATTGCACTTTATTCTCCATCAAAGCCTGAAAATGTGCTTTTCACCTGCCCTTAAATGACCATAATGTCTAAATTGCAACTTGCTGTAATGTACTAACAGTAGCTGTTAACAGATCTTACTTCTTCAACAGTCAGCTGCATATTGGCTCTACTGAAATGGTATTTTTGAACTTGCTGTTAAACATTGCTGATTTGCTGACCTGTGTTTATATATGTGTAAAGGGGTTGGCCTGGGCTTTGATCTCTGAAACAGTAGTTTGAAAGCCAGAGATATTAAATATTTAAACTTTCCTGGAGAGCTGATGAGGATCCTGCAGATGTTGGTGCTTCCCCTCATCATTTCCAGTGTGATTACAGGTTAGATCCACACCTTTATTACTTTAATCTGGATATGAAATTATGATTTCCTTTTAAATCAAGAAGTCAGTGGCTTGATGCACAATAAACATGGTAAGAGTTTCCTGATTATAATCCTAATTTTTTAGACACATTACTGTCGTAGCTGTTACTATCTTGCTACTGTCTGCCTTTGTGTAGCACTTTGGTGCAAAATCTGTTTGCTTTTTAAAGTGCTTTAAAATAAACTTGAAACATGAAATAAACTTCCTATAGTATGTCCAAGCCTTAAAGCCAATGAAAGAAAAGCCAAGTCTGACAGCATAAAGTTCAGTCTTAAAAGCTTAGATTTAGGTGTTCCTAAACTTTCACCTGACAGAGGAAAAGATATTTTCATTTCAGTACCATGGCCTCTCCTCAAACACCACATGAATGCTTCTTTTGTTTCATCCATTGAGTAGCTTTGTTTATTTTCTCCCTGGATAAGATTGTATGTGTTTCTGCAGCTACTGAAAATGCCTTGTATACTTTATGAGGCACCTTATGTGTATCAGTTTGGTTGGTTGGTTTATTTGCTTATTTTTTTGTTTGTTTACCTACTAGACATGTTTTTTAATATGAAGCTTTCATCTCAATTTTAGTTTTGCTCAGATAAGTCCATGGTTCAAATAGAGGATGATTGAATGTTTACAGGTTTTCTATAAACATGTGCCTGTAATTAGGACCTTAAAATTATTCCACATTTTTTAAAAATTCTTTAAATAAAGCAAGAATGTGCACACAACACATACAGCACTTAAACAGGTCTTAAATTAGCACTAATAGAAATTGCTACACTAATTAAACATGGGGTTTGCATTCACCTGTGGGCAGGATGATTTGTGGAAAAATTCGGCTCAGGGTCCTCAGCTACTACATGGTCACCACACTTATTGTTGCATTCACTAGCATTACTCTAGCTGTTCTTATCCAGCCGGGGAAATCATCCAGACACACAGCAGCGTCCTCTGGTGGTAATGTAGAAGCTGTACATACTGTGGATGCTTTTTTGGATCTAATCAGGGATGTATCAAACTATTCTCAATAAAACTATACAACAAATGTTCTCAACATAATTTATAGGTGCAATGGGACGCATCAGGGCTCAGAGAAGATGTGTTTTGAC